>NC_044551.1:89114204-89178255 GCF_007565055.1 Rhinopithecus roxellana
AGCTTCTCTCTAGTTATTATCTGAAGATATATCCTTTTTCAACCATGGGCCCCTATGGGCTCCCAAATCTCACTTTGCAGATTCCACGAAAAGAGTGTTAGCAAACTGCTTCCTGAGAATTAAGCAGGTAACTCTGGGAGAGGAATTCAGAGAGCAGAAAGAGTTTCTCAGAAAGCTTCTTTCACGATTTGAACTGATGATATTCCTTTATCACCGCAGGCCTCAAGTGCGATTCAAAGAAGTCCTCCTCAGGTTCCTCAAAAACCTGATAGTGGACCTGCTGCATGAAACATAAGTGTAACTCTGAGAGATGAATTCACACATCACCAAGAAGTTTCTAACAAAGCTTCTTTCTAGTTTTCATCTGAGGATACTTCCTTGTCACCGTAAGCTTCATTACGTTCAGAAGTATCCCATTGCAGATTTCCAGAAAACTGTGTTAGCAAACTGAACACTGAAGACAAACGTGTAACTCTGTGAGTTGCATTCACACATCGAAATGCAGTTTCTCAGAAGGCTTCTTTCCAGTTTGATCTGAGGTTATTTCCTTTTTCACCATAGCCCACAATGAGCTCCCAAATATCACTTTGCAGAACACAAGATAACAGAGTTAGCAAACTGTTCCAAGAAGGGAAGGGTGGAACTCTGTGTGATGAAGTCACACATCAGAAAGCAATCTCTCAGTAAGCTTCTCTCTAGTTATTATCTGAAGATATAGCCTTTTTCACCATGGGCCCCTATGGGCTCCCAAATCTCACTTTGCAGATTCCACGAAAAGAGTGTTAGCAAACTGCTTCCTGAGAACTAAGCAGTAACTCTGGGAGAGGAATTCAGAGAGCAGAAAGAAGTTTCTCAGAAAGCTTCTTTCACGATTTGAACTGATGATATTTCCTTTATCACCGCAGGCCTCAATGCGATTCAAAGAAGTCCTCCTCAGGTTCCTCAAAAACACTGATAGTGGACTGCTGCATGAAACATAAGTGTAACTCTGAGAGATGAATTCACACATCACCAAGAAGTTTCTAACAAAGCTTCTTTCTAGTTTTCATCTGAGGATACTTCCTTTGTCACCGTAAGCTTCATTACGTTCAGAGGTATCCCATTGCAGATTTCCAGAAAACTGTGTTAGCAAACTGAACACTGAAGACAAACGTGTAACTCTGTGAGTTGCATTCACACATCGAAATGCAGTTTCTCAGAAGGCTTCTTTCCAGTTTTGATCTGAGGTTATTTCCTTTTTCACCATAGCCCACAATGAGCTCCCAAATATCACTTTGCAGAACACAAGATAACAGAGTTAGCAAACTGTTCCAAGAAGGGAAGGGTGGAACTCTGTGTGATGAAGTCACACATCAGAAAGCAATCTCTCAGTAAGCTTCTCTCTAGTTATTATCTGAAGATATATCCTTTTCACCATGGGCCCCTATGGGCTCCCAAATCTCACTTTGCAGATTCCACGAAAAGAGTGTTAGCAAACTGCTTCCTGAGAACTAAGCAGTAACTCTGGGAGAGGAATTCAGAGAGCAGAAAGAAGTTTCTCAGAAAGCTTCTTTCACGATTTGAACTGATGATATTTCCTTTATCACCGCAGGCCTCAATGCGATTCAAAGAAGTCCTCCTCAGGTTCCTCAAAAACACTGATAGTGGACTGCTGCATGAAACATAAGTGTAACTCTGAGAGATGAATTCACACATCACCAAGAAGTTTCTAACAAAGCTTCTTTCTAGTTTTCATCTGAGGATACTTCCTTTGTCACCGTAAGCTTCATTACGTTCAGAAGTATCCCATTGCAGATTTCCAGAAAACTGTGTTAGCAAACTGAACACTGAAGACAAACGTGTAACTCTGTGAGTTGCATTCACACATCGAAATGCAGTTTCTCAGAAGGCTTCTTTCCAGTTTTGATCTGAGGTTATTTCCTTTTTCACCATAGCCCACAATGAGCTCCCAAATATCACTTTGCAGAACACAAGATAACAGAGTTAGCAAACTGTTCCAAGAAGGGAAGGGTGGAACTCTGTGTGATGAAGTCACACATCAGAAAGCAATCTCTCAGTAAGCTTCTCTCTAGTTATTATCTGAAGATATATCCTTTTTCACCATGGGCCCCTATGGGCTCCCAAATCTCACTTTGCAGATTCCACGAAAAGAGTGTTAGCAAACTGCTTCCTGAGAACTAAGCAGTAACTCTGGGAGAGGAATTCAGAGAGCAGAAAGAAGTTTCTCAGAAAGCTTCTTTCACGATTTGAACTGATGATATTTCCTTTATCACCGCAGGCCTCAATGCGATTCAAAGAAGTCCTCCTCAGGTTCCTCAAAAACACTGATAGTGGACTGCTGCATGAAACATAAGTGTAACTCTGAGAGATGAATTCACACATCACCAAGAAGTTTCTAACAAAGCTTCTTTCTAGTTTTCATCTGAGGATACTTCCTTTGTCACCGTAAGCTTCATTACGTTCAGAAGTATCCCATTGCAGATTTCCAGAAAACTGTGTTAGCAAACTGAACACTGAAGACAAACGTGTAACTCTGTGAGTTGCATTCACACATCGAAATGCAGTTTCTCAGAAGGCTTCTTTCCAGTTTTGATCTGAGGTTATTTCCTTTTTCACCATAGCCCACAATGAGCTCCCAAATATCACTTTGCAGAACACAAGATAACAGAGTTAGCAAACTGTTCCAAGAAGGGAAGGGTGGAACTCTGTGTGATGAAGTCACACATCAGAAAGCAATCTCTCAGTAAGCTTCTCTCTAGTTATTATCTGAAGATATATCCTTTTTCACCATGGGCCCCTATGGGCTCCCAAATCTCACTTTGCAGATTCCACGAAAAGAGTGTTAGCAAACTGCTTCCTGAGAACTAAGCAGTAACTCTGGGAGAGGAATTCAGAGAGCAGAAAGAAGTTTCTCAGAAAGCTTCTTTCACGATTTGAACTGATGATATTTCCTTTATCACCGCAGGCCTCAATGCGATTCAAAGAAGTCCTCCTCAGGTTCCTCAAAAACACTGATAGTGGACTGCTGCATGAAACATAAGTGTAACTCTGAGAGATGAATTCACACATCACCAAGAAGTTTCTAACAAAGCTTCTTTCTAGTTTTCATCTGAGGATACTTCCTTTGTCACCGTAAGCTTCATTACGTTCAGAAGTATCCCATTGCAGATTTCCAGAAAACTGTGTTAGCAAACTGAACACTGAAGACAAACGTGTAACTCTGTGAGTTGCATTCACACATCGAAATGCAGTTTCTCAGAAGGCTTCTTTCCAGTTTTGATCTGAGGTTATTTCCTTTTTCACCATAGCCCACAATGAGCTCCCAAATATCACTTTGCAGAACACAAGATAACAGAGTTAGCAAACTGTTCCAAGAAGGGAAGGGTGGAACTCTGTGTGATGAAGTCACACATCAGAAAGCAATCTCTCAGTAAGCTTCTCTCTAGTTATTATCTGAAGATATATCCTTTTTCACCATGGGCCCCTATGGGCTCCCAAATCTCACTTTGCAGATTCCACGAAAAGAGTGTTAGCAAACTGCTTCCTGAGAACTAAGCAGTAACTCTGGGAGAGGAATTCAGAGAGCAGAAAGAAGTTTCTCAGAAAGCTTCTTTCACGATTTGAACTGATGATATTTCCTTTATCACCGCAGGCCTCAATGCGATTCAAAGAAGTCCTCCTCAGGTTCCTCAAAAACACTGATAGTGGACTGCTGCATGAAACATAAGTGTAACTCTGAGAGATGAATTCACACATCACCAAGAAGTTTCTAACAAAGCTTCTTTCTAGTTTTCATCTGAGGATACTTCCTTTGTCACCGTAAGCTTCATTACGTTCAGAAGTATCCCATTGCAGATTTCCAGAAAACTGTGTTAGCAAACTGAACACTGAAGACAAACGTGTAACTCTGTGAGTTGCATTCACACATCGAAATGCAGTTTCTCAGAAGGCTTCTTTCCAGTTTTGATCTGAGGTTATTTCCTTTTTCACCATAGCCCACAATGAGCTCCCAAATATCACTTTGCAGAACACAAGATAACAGAGTTAGCAAACTGTTCCAAGAAGGGAAGGGTGGAACTCTGTGTGATGAAGTCACACATCAGAAAGCAATCTCTCAGTAAGCTTCTCTCTAGTTATTATCTGAAGATATATCCTTTTTCACCATGGGCCCCTATGGGCTCCCAAATCTCACTTTGCAGATTCCACGAAAAGAGTGTTAGCAAACTGCTTCCTGAGAACTAAGCAGTAACTCTGGGAGAGGAATTCAGAGAGCAGAAAGAAGTTTCTCAGAAAGCTTCTTTCACGATTTGAACTGATGATATTTCCTTTATCACCGCAGGCCTCAATGCGATTCAAAGAAGTCCTCCTCAGGTTCCTCAAAAACACTGATAGTGGACTGCTGCATGAAACATAAGTGTAACTCTGAGAGATGAATTCACACATCACCAAGAAGTTTCTAACAAAGCTTCTTTCTAGTTTTCATCTGAGGATACTTCCTTTGTCACCGTAAGCTTCATTACGTTCAGAAGTATCCCATTGCAGATTTCCAGAAAACTGTGTTAGCAAACTGAACACTGAAGACAAACGTGTAACTCTGTGAGTTGCATTCACACATCGAAATGCAGTTTCTCAGAAGGCTTCTTTCCAGTTTTGATCTGAGGTTATTTCCTTTTTCACCATAGCCCACAATGAGCTCCCAAATATCACTTTGCAGAACACAAGATAACAGAGTTAGCAAACTGTTCCAAGAAGGGAAGGGTGGAACTCTGTGTGATGAAGTCACACATCAGAAAGCAATCTCTCAGTAAGCTTCTCTCTAGTTATTATCTGAAGATATATCCTTTTTCACCATGGGCCCCTATGGGCTCCCAAATCTCACTTTGCAGATTCCACGAAAAGAGTGTTAGCAAACTGCTTCCTGAGAACTAAGCAGTAACTCTGGGAGAGGAATTCAGAGAGCAGAAAGAAGTTTCTCAGAAAGCTTCTTTCACGATTTGAACTGATGATATTTCCTTTATCACCGCAGGCCTCAATGCGATTCAAAGAAGTCCTCCTCAGGTTCCTCAAAAACACTGATAGTGGACTGCTGCATGAAACATAAGTGTAACTCTGAGAGATGAATTCACACATCACCAAGAAGTTTCTAACAAAGCTTCTTTCTAGTTTTCATCTGAGGATACTTCCTTTGTCACCGTAAGCTTCATTACGTTCAGAAGTATCCCATTGCAGATTTCCAGAAAACTGTGTTAGCAAACTGAACACTGAAGACAAACGTGTAACTCTGTGAGTTGCATTCACACATCGAAATGCAGTTTCTCAGAAGGCTTCTTTCCAGTTTTGATCTGAGGTTATTTCCTTTTTCACCATAGCCCACAATGAGCTCCCAAATATCACTTTGCAGAACACAAGATAACAGAGTTAGCAAACTGTTCCAAGAAGGGAAGGGTGGAACTCTGTGTGATGAAGTCACACATCAGAAAGCAATCTCTCAGTAAGCTTCTCTCTAGTTATTATCTGAAGATATATCCTTTTTCACCATGGGCCCCTATGGGCTCCCAAATCTCACTTTGCAGATTCCACGAAAAGAGTGTTAGCAAACTGCTTCCTGAGAACTAAGCAGTAACTCTGGGAGAGGAATTCAGAGAGCAGAAAGAAGTTTCTCAGAAAGCTTCTTTCACGATTTGAACTGATGATATTTCCTTTATCACCGCAGGCCTCAATGCGATTCAAAGAAGTCCTCCTCAGGTTCCTCAAAAACACTGATAGTGGACTGCTGCATGAAACATAAGTGTAACTCTGAGAGATGAATTCACACATCACCAAGAAGTTTCTAACAAAGCTTCTTTCTAGTTTTCATCTGAGGATACTTCCTTTGTCACCGTAAGCTTCATTACGTTCAGAAGTATCCCATTGCAGATTTCCAGAAAACTGTGTTAGCAAACTGAACACTGAAGACAAACGTGTAACTCTGTGAGTTGCATTCACACATCGAAATGCAGTTTCTCAGAAGGCTTCTTTCCAGTTTTGATCTGAGGTTATTTCCTTTTTCACCATAGCCCACAATGAGCTCCCAAATATCACTTTGCAGAACACAAGATAACAGAGTTAGCAAACTGTTCCAAGAAGGGAAGGGTGGAACTCTGTGTGATGAAGTCACACATCAGAAAGCAATCTCTCAGTAAGCTTCTCTCTAGTTATTATCTGAAGATATATCCTTTTTCACCATGGGCCCCTATGGGCTCCCAAATCTCACTTTGCAGATTCCACGAAAAGAGTGTTAGCAAACTGCTTCCTGAGAACTAAGCAGTAACTCTGGGAGAGGAATTCAGAGAGCAGAAAGAAGTTTCTCAGAAAGCTTCTTTCACGATTTGAACTGATGATATTTCCTTTATCACCGCAGGCCTCAATGCGATTCAAAGAAGTCCTCCTCAGGTTCCTCAAAAACACTGATAGTGGACTGCTGCATGAAACATAAGTGTAACTCTGAGAGATGAATTCACACATCACCAAGAAGTTTCTAACAAAGCTTCTTTCTAGTTTTCATCTGAGGATACTTCCTTTGTCACCGTAAGCTTCATTACGTTCAGAAGTATCCCATTGCAGATTTCCAGAAAACTGTGTTAGCAAACTGAACACTGAAGACAAACGTGTAACTCTGTGAGTTGCATTCACACATCGAAATGCAGTTTCTCAGAAGGCTTCTTTCCAGTTTTGATCTGAGGTTATTTCCTTTTTCACCATAGCCCACAATGAGCTCCCAAATATCACTTTGCAGAACACAAGATAACAGAGTTAGCAAACTGTTCCAAGAAGGGAAGGGTGGAACTCTGTGTGATGAAGTCACACATCAGAAAGCAATCTCTCAGTAAGCTTCTCTCTAGTTATTATCTGAAGATATATCCTTTTTCACCATGGGCCCCTATGGGCTCCCAAATCTCACTTTGCAGATTCCACGAAAAGAGTGTTAGCAAACTGCTTCCTGAGAACTAAGCAGTAACTCTGGGAGAGGAATTCAGAGAGCAGAAAGAAGTTTCTCAGAAAGCTTCTTTCACGATTTGAACTGATGATATTTCCTTTATCACCGCAGGCCTCAATGCGATTCAAAGAAGTCCTCCTCAGGTTCCTCAAAAACACTGATAGTGGACTGCTGCATGAAACATAAGTGTAACTCTGAGAGATGAATTCACACATCACCAAGAAGTTTCTAACAAAGCTTCTTTCTAGTTTTCATCTGAGGATACTTCCTTTGTCACCGTAAGCTTCATTACGTTCAGAAGTATCCCATTGCAGATTTCCAGAAAACTGTGTTAGCAAACTGAACACTGAAGACAAACGTGTAACTCTGTGAGTTGCATTCACACATCGAAATGCAGTTTCTCAGAAGGCTTCTTTCCAGTTTTGATCTGAGGTTATTTCCTTTTTCACCATAGCCCACAATGAGCTCCCAAATATCACTTTGCAGAACACAAGATAACAGAGTTAGCAAACTGTTCCAAGAAGGGAAGGGTGGAACTCTGTGTGATGAAGTCACACATCAGAAAGCAATCTCTCAGTAAGCTTCTCTCTAGTTATTATCTGAAGATATATCCTTTTTCACCATGGGCCCCTATGGGCTCCCAAATCTCACTTTGCAGATTCCACGAAAAGAGTGTTAGCAAACTGCTTCCTGAGAACTAAGCAGTAACTCTGGGAGAGGAATTCAGAGAGCAGAAAGAAGTTTCTCAGAAAGCTTCTTTCACGATTTGAACTGATGATATTTCCTTTATCACCGCAGGCCTCAATGCGATTCAAAGAAGTCCTCCTCAGGTTCCTCAAAAACACTGATAGTGGACTGCTGCATGAAACATAAGTGTAACTCTGAGAGATGAATTCACACATCACCAAGAAGTTTCTAACAAAGCTTCTTTCTAGTTTTCATCTGAGGATACTTCCTTTGTCACCGTAAGCTTCATTACGTTCAGAAGTATCCCATTGCAGATTTCCAGAAAACTGTGTTAGCAAACTGAACACTGAAGACAAACGTGTAACTCTGTGAGTTGCATTCACACATCGAAATGCAGTTTCTCAGAAGGCTTCTTTCCAGTTTTGATCTGAGGTTATTTCCTTTTTCACCATAGCCCACAATGAGCTCCCAAATATCACTTTGCAGAACACAAGATAACAGAGTTAGCAAACTGTTCCAAGAAGGGAAGGGTGGAACTCTGTGTGATGAAGTCACACATCAGAAAGCAATCTCTCAGTAAGCTTCTCTCTAGTTATTATCTGAAGATATATCCTTTTTCACCATGGGCCCCTATGGGCTCCCAAATCTCACTTTGCAGATTCCACGAAAAGAGTGTTAGCAAACTGCTTCCTGAGAACTAAGCAGTAACTCTGGGAGAGGAATTCAGAGAGCAGAAAGAAGTTTCTCAGAAAGCTTCTTTCACGATTTGAACTGATGATATTTCCTTTATCACCGCAGGCCTCAATGCGATTCAAAGAAGTCCTCCTCAGGTTCCTCAAAAACACTGATAGTGGACTGCTGCATGAAACATAAGTGTAACTCTGAGAGATGAATTCACACATCACCAAGAAGTTTCTAACAAAGCTTCTTTCTAGTTTTCATCTGAGGATACTTCCTTTGTCACCGTAAGCTTCATTACGTTCAGAAGTATCCCATTGCAGATTTCCAGAAAACTGTGTTAGCAAACTGAACACTGAAGACAAACGTGTAACTCTGTGAGTTGCATTCACACATCGAAATGCAGTTTCTCAGAAGGCTTCTTTCCAGTTTTGATCTGAGGTTATTTCCTTTTTCACCATAGCCCACAATGAGCTCCCAAATATCACTTTGCAGAACACAAGATAACAGAGTTAGCAAACTGTTCCAAGAAGGGAAGGGTGGAACTCTGTGTGATGAAGTCACACATCAGAAAGCAATCTCTCAGTAAGCTTCTCTCTAGTTATTATCTGAAGATATATCCTTTTTCACCATGGGCCCCTATGGGCTCCCAAATCTCACTTTGCAGATTCCACGAAAAGAGTGTTAGCAAACTGCTTCCTGAGAACTAAGCAGTAACTCTGGGAGAGGAATTCAGAGAGCAGAAAGAAGTTTCTCAGAAAGCTTCTTTCACGATTTGAACTGATGATATTTCCTTTATCACCGCAGGCCTCAATGCGATTCAAAGAAGTCCTCCTCAGGTTCCTCAAAAACACTGATAGTGGACTGCTGCATGAAACATAAGTGTAACTCTGAGAGATGAATTCACACATCACCAAGAAGTTTCTAACAAAGCTTCTTTCTAGTTTTCATCTGAGGATACTTCCTTTGTCACCGTAAGCTTCATTACGTTCAGAAGTATCCCATTGCAGATTTCCAGAAAACTGTGTTAGCAAACTGAACACTGAAGACAAACGTGTAACTCTGTGAGTTGCATTCACACATCGAAATGCAGTTTCTCAGAAGGCTTCTTTCCAGTTTTGATCTGAGGTTATTTCCTTTTTCACCATAGCCCACAATGAGCTCCCAAATATCACTTTGCAGAACACAAGATAACAGAGTTAGCAAACTGTTCCAAGAAGGGAAGGGTGGAACTCTGTGTGATGAAGTCACACATCAGAAAGCAATCTCTCAGTAAGCTTCTCTCTAGTTATTATCTGAAGATATATCCTTTTTCACCATGGGCCCCTATGGGCTCCCAAATCTCACTTTGCAGATTCCACGAAAAGAGTGTTAGCAAACTGCTTCCTGAGAACTAAGCAGTAACTCTGGGAGAGGAATTCAGAGAGCAGAAAGAAGTTTCTCAGAAAGCTTCTTTCACGATTTGAACTGATGATATTTCCTTTATCACCGCAGGCCTCAATGCGATTCAAAGAAGTCCTCCTCAGGTTCCTCAAAAACACTGATAGTGGACTGCTGCATGAAACATAAGTGTAACTCTGAGAGATGAATTCACACATCACCAAGAAGTTTCTAACAAAGCTTCTTTCTAGTTTTCATCTGAGGATACTTCCTTTGTCACCGTAAGCTTCATTACGTTCAGAAGTATCCCATTGCAGATTTCCAGAAAACTGTGTTAGCAAACTGAACACTGAAGACAAACGTGTAACTCTGTGAGTTGCATTCACACATCGAAATGCAGTTTCTCAGAAGGCTTCTTTCCAGTTTTGATCTGAGGTTATTTCCTTTTTCACCATAGCCCACAATGAGCTCCCAAATATCACTTTGCAGAACACAAGATAACAGAGTTAGCAAACTGTTCCAAGAAGGGAAGGGTGGAACTCTGTGTGATGAAGTCACACATCAGAAAGCAATCTCTCAGTAAGCTTCTCTCTAGTTATTATCTGAAGATATATCCTTTTTCACCATGGGCCCCTATGGGCTCCCAAATCTCACTTTGCAGATTCCACGAAAAGAGTGTTAGCAAACTGCTTCCTGAGAACTAAGCAGTAACTCTGGGAGAGGAATTCAGAGAGCAGAAAGAAGTTTCTCAGAAAGCTTCTTTCACGATTTGAACTGATGATATTTCCTTTATCACCGCAGGCCTCAATGCGATTCAAAGAAGTCCTCCTCAGGTTCCTCAAAAACACTGATAGTGGACTGCTGCATGAAACATAAGTGTAACTCTGAGAGATGAATTCACACATCACCAAGAAGTTTCTAACAAAGCTTCTTTCTAGTTTTCATCTGAGGATACTTCCTTTGTCACCGTAAGCTTCATTACGTTCAGAAGTATCCCATTGCAGATTTCCAGAAAACTGTGTTAGCAAACTGAACACTGAAGACAAACGTGTAACTCTGTGAGTTGCATTCACACATCGAAATGCAGTTTCTCAGAAGGCTTCTTTCCAGTTTTGATCTGAGGTTATTTCCTTTTTCACCATAGCCCACAATGAGCTCCCAAATATCACTTTGCAGAACACAAGATAACAGAGTTAGCAAACTGTTCCAAGAAGGGAAGGGTGGAACTCTGTGTGATGAAGTCACACATCAGAAAGCAATCTCTCAGTAAGCTTCTCTCTAGTTATTATCTGAAGATATATCCTTTTTCACCATGGGCCCCTATGGGCTCCCAAATCTCACTTTGCAGATTCCACGAAAAGAGTGTTAGCAAACTGCTTCCTGAGAACTAAGCAGTAACTCTGGGAGAGGAATTCAGAGAGCAGAAAGAAGTTTCTCAGAAAGCTTCTTTCACGATTTGAACTGATGATATTTCCTTTATCACCGCAGGCCTCAATGCGATTCAAAGAAGTCCTCCTCAGGTTCCTCAAAAACACTGATAGTGGACTGCTGCATGAAACATAAGTGTAACTCTGAGAGATGAATTCACACATCACCAAGAAGTTTCTAACAAAGCTTCTTTCTAGTTTTCATCTGAGGATACTTCCTTTGTCACCGTAAGCTTCATTACGTTCAGAAGTATCCCATTGCAGATTTCCAGAAAACTGTGTTAGCAAACTGAACACTGAAGACAAACGTGTAACTCTGTGAGTTGCATTCACACATCGAAATGCAGTTTCTCAGAAGGCTTCTTTCCAGTTTTGATCTGAGGTTATTTCCTTTTTCACCATAGCCCACAATGAGCTCCCAAATATCACTTTGCAGAACACAAGATAACAGAGTTAGCAAACTGTTCCAAGAAGGGAAGGGTGGAACTCTGTGTGATGAAGTCACACATCAGAAAGCAATCTCTCAGTAAGCTTCTCTCTAGTTATTATCTGAAGATATATCCTTTTTCACCATGGGCCCCTATGGGCTCCCAAATCTCACTTTGCAGATTCCACGAAAAGAGTGTTAGCAAACTGCTTCCTGAGAACTAAGCAGTAACTCTGGGAGAGGAATTCAGAGAGCAGAAAGAAGTTTCTCAGAAAGCTTCTTTCACGATTTGAACTGATGATATTTCCTTTATCACCGCAGGCCTCAATGCGATTCAAAGAAGTCCTCCTCAGGTTCCTCAAAAACACTGATAGTGGACTGCTGCATGAAACATAAGTGTAACTCTGAGAGATGAATTCACACATCACCAAGAAGTTTCTAACAAAGCTTCTTTCTAGTTTTCATCTGAGGATACTTCCTTTGTCACCGTAAGCTTCATTACGTTCAGAAGTATCCCATTGCAGATTTCCAGAAAACTGTGTTAGCAAACTGAACACTGAAGACAAACGTGTAACTCTGTGAGTTGCATTCACACATCGAAATGCAGTTTCTCAGAAGGCTTCTTTCCAGTTTTGATCTGAGGTTATTTCCTTTTTCACCATAGCCCACAATGAGCTCCCAAATATCACTTTGCAGAACACAAGATAACAGAGTTAGCAAACTGTTCCAAGAAGGGAAGGGTGGAACTCTGTGTGATGAAGTCACACATCAGAAAGCAATCTCTCAGTAAGCTTCTCTCTAGTTATTATCTGAAGATATATCCTTTTTCACCATGGGCCCCTATGGGCTCCCAAATCTCACTTTGCAGATTCCACGAAAAGAGTGTTAGCAAACTGCTTCCTGAGAACTAAGCAGTAACTCTGGGAGAGGAATTCAGAGAGCAGAAAGAAGTTTCTCAGAAAGCTTCTTTCACGATTTGAACTGATGATATTTCCTTTATCACCGCAGGCCTCAATGCGATTCAAAGAAGTCCTCCTCAGGTTCCTCAAAAACACTGATAGTGGACTGCTGCATGAAACATAAGTGTAACTCTGAGAGATGAATTCACACATCACCAAGAAGTTTCTAACAAAGCTTCTTTCTAGTTTTCATCTGAGGATACTTCCTTTGTCACCGTAAGCTTCATTACGTTCAGAAGTATCCCATTGCAGATTTCCAGAAAACTGTGTTAGCAAACTGAACACTGAAGACAAACGTGTAACTCTGTGAGTTGCATTCACACATCGAAATGCAGTTTCTCAGAAGGCTTCTTTCCAGTTTTGATCTGAGGTTATTTCCTTTTTCACCATAGCCCACAATGAGCTCCCAAATATCACTTTGCAGAACACAAGATAACAGAGTTAGCAAACTGTTCCAAGAAGGGAAGGGTGGAACTCTGTGTGATGAAGTCACACATCAGAAAGCAATCTCTCAGTAAGCTTCTCTCTAGTTATTATCTGAAGATATATCCTTTTTCACCATGGGCCCCTATGGGCTCCCAAATCTCACTTTGCAGATTCCACGAAAAGAGTGTTAGCAAACTGCTTCCTGAGAACTAAGCAGTAACTCTGGGAGAGGAATTCAGAGAGCAGAAAGAAGTTTCTCAGAAAGCTTCTTTCACGATTTGAACTGATGATATTTCCTTTATCACCGCAGGCCTCAATGCGATTCAAAGAAGTCCTCCTCAGGTTCCTCAAAAACACTGATAGTGGACTGCTGCATGAAACATAAGTGTAACTCTGAGAGATGAATTCACACATCACCAAGAAGTTTCTAACAAAGCTTCTTTCTAGTTTTCATCTGAGGATACTTCCTTTGTCACCGTAAGCTTCATTACGTTCAGAAGTATCCCATTGCAGATTTCCAGAAAACTGTGTTAGCAAACTGAACACTGAAGACAAACGTGTAACTCTGTGAGTTGCATTCACACATCGAAATGCAGTTTCTCAGAAGGCTTCTTTCCAGTTTTGATCTGAGGTTATTTCCTTTTTCACCATAGCCCACAATGAGCTCCCAAATATCACTTTGCAGAACACAAGATAACAGAGTTAGCAAACTGTTCCAAGAAGGGAAGGGTGGAACTCTGTGTGATGAAGTCACACATCAGAAAGCAATCTCTCAGTAAGCTTCTCTCTAGTTATTATCTGAAGATATATCCTTTTTCACCATGGGCCCCTATGGGCTCCCAAATCTCACTTTGCAGATTCCACGAAAAGAGTGTTAGCAAACTGCTTCCTGAGAACTAAGCAGTAACTCTGGGAGAGGAATTCAGAGAGCAGAAAGAAGTTTCTCAGAAAGCTTCTTTCACGATTTGAACTGATGATATTTCCTTTATCACCGCAGGCCTCAATGCGATTCAAAGAAGTCCTCCTCAGGTTCCTCAAAAACACTGATAGTGGACTGCTGCATGAAACATAAGTGTAACTCTGAGAGATGAATTCACACATCACCAAGAAGTTTCTAACAAAGCTTCTTTCTAGTTTTCATCTGAGGATACTTCCTTTGTCACCGTAAGCTTCATTACGTTCAGAAGTATCCCATTGCAGATTTCCAGAAAACTGTGTTAGCAAACTGAACACTGAAGACAAACGTGTAACTCTGTGAGTTGCATTCACACATCGAAATGCAGTTTCTCAGAAGGCTTCTTTCCAGTTTTGATCTGAGGTTATTTCCTTTTTCACCATAGCCCACAATGAGCTCCCAAATATCACTTTGCAGAACACAAGATAACAGAGTTAGCAAACTGTTCCAAGAAGGGAAGGGTGGAACTCTGTGTGATGAAGTCACACATCAGAAAGCAATCTCTCAGTAAGCTTCTCTCTAGTTATTATCTGAAGATATATCCTTTTTCACCATGGGCCCCTATGGGCTCCCAAATCTCACTTTGCAGATTCCACGAAAAGAGTGTTAGCAAACTGCTTCCTGAGAACTAAGCAGTAACTCTGGGAGAGGAATTCAGAGAGCAGAAAGAAGTTTCTCAGAAAGCTTCTTTCACGATTTGAACTGATGATATTTCCTTTATCACCGCAGGCCTCAATGCGATTCAAAGAAGTCCTCCTCAGGTTCCTCAAAAACACTGATAGTGGACTGCTGCATGAAACATAAGTGTAACTCTGAGAGATGAATTCACACATCACCAAGAAGTTTCTAACAAAGCTTCTTTCTAGTTTTCATCTGAGGATACTTCCTTTGTCACCGTAAGCTTCATTACGTTCAGAAGTATCCCATTGCAGATTTCCAGAAAACTGTGTTAGCAAACTGAACACTGAAGACAAACGTGTAACTCTGTGAGTTGCATTCACACATCGAAATGCAGTTTCTCAGAAGGCTTCTTTCCAGTTTTGATCTGAGGTTATTTCCTTTTTCACCATAGCCCACAATGAGCTCCCAAATATCACTTTGCAGAACACAAGATAACAGAGTTAGCAAACTGTTCCAAGAAGGGAAGGGTGGAACTCTGTGTGATGAAGTCACACATCAGAAAGCAATCTCTCAGTAAGCTTCTCTCTAGTTATTATCTGAAGATATATCCTTTTTCACCATGGGCCCCTATGGGCTCCCAAATCTCACTTTGCAGATTCCACGAAAAGAGTGTTAGCAAACTGCTTCCTGAGAACTAAGCAGTAACTCTGGGAGAGGAATTCAGAGAGCAGAAAGAAGTTTCTCAGAAAGCTTCTTTCACGATTTGAACTGATGATATTTCCTTTATCACCGCAGGCCTCAATGCGATTCAAAGAAGTCCTCCTCAGGTTCCTCAAAAACACTGATAGTGGACTGCTGCATGAAACATAAGTGTAACTCTGAGAGATGAATTCACACATCACCAAGAAGTTTCTAACAAAGCTTCTTTCTAGTTTTCATCTGAGGATACTTCCTTTGTCACCGTAAGCTTCATTACGTTCAGAAGTATCCCATTGCAGATTTCCAGAAAACTGTGTTAGCAAACTGAACACTGAAGACAAACGTGTAACTCTGTGAGTTGCATTCACACATCGAAATGCAGTTTCTCAGAAGGCTTCTTTCCAGTTTTGATCTGAGGTTATTTCCTTTTTCACCATAGCCCACAATGAGCTCCCAAATATCACTTTGCAGAACACAAGATAACAGAGTTAGCAAACTGTTCCAAGAAGGGAAGGGTGGAACTCTGTGTGATGAAGTCACACATCAGAAAGCAATCTCTCAGTAAGCTTCTCTCTAGTTATTATCTGAAGATATATCCTTTTTCACCATGGGCCCCTATGGGCTCCCAAATCTCACTTTGCAGATTCCACGAAAAGAGTGTTAGCAAACTGCTTCCTGAGAACTAAGCAGTAACTCTGGGAGAGGAATTCAGAGAGCAGAAAGAAGTTTCTCAGAAAGCTTCTTTCACGATTTGAACTGATGATATTTCCTTTATCACCGCAGGCCTCAATGCGATTCAAAGAAGTCCTCCTCAGGTTCCTCAAAAACACTGATAGTGGACTGCTGCATGAAACATAAGTGTAACTCTGAGAGATGAATTCACACATCACCAAGAAGTTTCTAACAAAGCTTCTTTCTAGTTTTCATCTGAGGATACTTCCTTTGTCACCGTAAGCTTCATTACGTTCAGAAGTATCCCATTGCAGATTTCCAGAAAACTGTGTTAGCAAACTGAACACTGAAGACAAACGTGTAACTCTGTGAGTTGCATTCACACATCGAAATGCAGTTTCTCAGAAGGCTTCTTTCCAGTTTTGATCTGAGGTTATTTCCTTTTTCACCATAGCCCACAATGAGCTCCCAAATATCACTTTGCAGAACACAAGATAACAGAGTTAGCAAACTGTTCCAAGAAGGGAAGGGTGGAACTCTGTGTGATGAAGTCACACATCAGAAAGCAATCTCTCAGTAAGCTTCTCTCTAGTTATTATCTGAAGATATATCCTTTTTCACCATGGGCCCCTATGGGCTCCCAAATCTCACTTTGCAGATTCCACGAAAAGAGTGTTAGCAAACTGCTTCCTGAGAACTAAGCAGTAACTCTGGGAGAGGAATTCAGAGAGCAGAAAGAAGTTTCTCAGAAAGCTTCTTTCACGATTTGAACTGATGATATTTCCTTTATCACCGCAGGCCTCAATGCGATTCAAAGAAGTCCTCCTCAGGTTCCTCAAAAACACTGATAGTGGACTGCTGCATGAAACATAAGTGTAACTCTGAGAGATGAATTCACACATCACCAAGAAGTTTCTAACAAAGCTTCTTTCTAGTTTTCATCTGAGGATACTTCCTTTGTCACCGTAAGCTTCATTACGTTCAGAAGTATCCCATTGCAGATTTCCAGAAAACTGTGTTAGCAAACTGAACACTGAAGACAAACGTGTAACTCTGTGAGTTGCATTCACACATCGAAATGCAGTTTCTCAGAAGGCTTCTTTCCAGTTTTGATCTGAGGTTATTTCCTTTTTCACCATAGCCCACAATGAGCTCCCAAATATCACTTTGCAGAACACAAGATAACAGAGTTAGCAAACTGTTCCAAGAAGGGAAGGGTGGAACTCTGTGTGATGAAGTCACACATCAGAAAGCAATCTCTCAGTAAGCTTCTCTCTAGTTATTATCTGAAGATATATCCTTTTTCACCATGGGCCCCTATGGGCTCCCAAATCTCACTTTGCAGATTCCACGAAAAGAGTGTTAGCAAACTGCTTCCTGAGAACTAAGCAGTAACTCTGGGAGAGGAATTCAGAGAGCAGAAAGAAGTTTCTCAGAAAGCTTCTTTCACGATTTGAACTGATGATATTTCCTTTATCACCGCAGGCCTCAATGCGATTCAAAGAAGTCCTCCTCAGGTTCCTCAAAAACACTGATAGTGGACTGCTGCATGAAACATAAGTGTAACTCTGAGAGATGAATTCACACATCACCAAGAAGTTTCTAACAAAGCTTCTTTCTAGTTTTCATCTGAGGATACTTCCTTTGTCACCGTAAGCTTCATTACGTTCAGAAGTATCCCATTGCAGATTTCCAGAAAACTGTGTTAGCAAACTGAACACTGAAGACAAACGTGTAACTCTGTGAGTTGCATTCACACATCGAAATGCAGTTTCTCAGAAGGCTTCTTTCCAGTTTTGATCTGAGGTTATTTCCTTTTTCACCATAGCCCACAATGAGCTCCCAAATATCACTTTGCAGAACACAAGATAACAGAGTTAGCAAACTGTTCCAAGAAGGGAAGGGTGGAACTCTGTGTGATGAAGTCACACATCAGAAAGCAATCTCTCAGTAAGCTTCTCTCTAGTTATTATCTGAAGATATATCCTTTTTCACCATGGGCCCCTATGGGCTCCCAAATCTCACTTTGCAGATTCCACGAAAAGAGTGTTAGCAAACTGCTTCCTGAGAACTAAGCAGTAACTCTGGGAGAGGAATTCAGAGAGCAGAAAGAAGTTTCTCAGAAAGCTTCTTTCACGATTTGAACTGATGATATTTCCTTTATCACCGCAGGCCTCAATGCGATTCAAAGAAGTCCTCCTCAGGTTCCTCAAAAACACTGATAGTGGACTGCTGCATGAAACATAAGTGTAACTCTGAGAGATGAATTCACACATCACCAAGAAGTTTCTAACAAAGCTTCTTTCTAGTTTTCATCTGAGGATACTTCCTTTGTCACCGTAAGCTTCATTACGTTCAGAAGTATCCCATTGCAGATTTCCAGAAAACTGTGTTAGCAAACTGAACACTGAAGACAAACGTGTAACTCTGTGAGTTGCATTCACACATCGAAATGCAGTTTCTCAGAAGGCTTCTTTCCAGTTTTGATCTGAGGTTATTTCCTTTTTCACCATAGCCCACAATGAGCTCCCAAATATCACTTTGCAGAACACAAGATAACAGAGTTAGCAAACTGTTCCAAGAAGGGAAGGGTGGAACTCTGTGTGATGAAGTCACACATCAGAAAGCAATCTCTCAGTAAGCTTCTCTCTAGTTATTATCTGAAGATATATCCTTTTTCACCATGGGCCCCTATGGGCTCCCAAATCTCACTTTGCAGATTCCACGAAAAGAGTGTTAGCAAACTGCTTCCTGAGAACTAAGCAGTAACTCTGGGAGAGGAATTCAGAGAGCAGAAAGAAGTTTCTCAGAAAGCTTCTTTCACGATTTGAACTGATGATATTTCCTTTATCACCGCAGGCCTCAATGCGATTCAAAGAAGTCCTCCTCAGGTTCCTCAAAAACACTGATAGTGGACTGCTGCATGAAACATAAGTGTAACTCTGAGAGATGAATTCACACATCACCAAGAAGTTTCTAACAAAGCTTCTTTCTAGTTTTCATCTGAGGATACTTCCTTTGTCACCGTAAGCTTCATTACGTTCAGAAGTATCCCATTGCAGATTTCCAGAAAACTGTGTTAGCAAACTGAACACTGAAGACAAACGTGTAACTCTGTGAGTTGCATTCACACATCGAAATGCAGTTTCTCAGAAGGCTTCTTTCCAGTTTTGATCTGAGGTTATTTCCTTTTTCACCATAGCCCACAATGAGCTCCCAAATATCACTTTGCAGAACACAAGATAACAGAGTTAGCAAACTGTTCCAAGAAGGGAAGGGTGGAACTCTGTGTGATGAAGTCACACATCAGAAAGCAATCTCTCAGTAAGCTTCTCTCTAGTTATTATCTGAAGATATATCCTTTTTCACCATGGGCCCCTATGGGCTCCCAAATCTCACTTTGCAGATTCCACGAAAAGAGTGTTAGCAAACTGCTTCCTGAGAACTAAGCAGTAACTCTGGGAGAGGAATTCAGAGAGCAGAAAGAAGTTTCTCAGAAAGCTTCTTTCACGATTTGAACTGATGATATTTCCTTTATCACCGCAGGCCTCAATGCGATTCAAAGAAGTCCTCCTCAGGTTCCTCAAAAACACTGATAGTGGACTGCTGCATGAAACATAAGTGTAACTCTGAGAGATGAATTCACACATCACCAAGAAGTTTCTAACAAAGCTTCTTTCTAGTTTTCATCTGAGGATACTTCCTTTGTCACCGTAAGCTTCATTACGTTCAGAAGTATCCCATTGCAGATTTCCAGAAAACTGTGTTAGCAAACTGAACACTGAAGACAAACGTGTAACTCTGTGAGTTGCATTCACACATCGAAATGCAGTTTCTCAGAAGGCTTCTTTCCAGTTTTGATCTGAGGTTATTTCCTTTTTCACCATAGCCCACAATGAGCTCCCAAATATCACTTTGCAGAACACAAGATAACAGAGTTAGCAAACTGTTCCAAGAAGGGAAGGGTGGAACTCTGTGTGATGAAGTCACACATCAGAAAGCAATCTCTCAGTAAGCTTCTCTCTAGTTATTATCTGAAGATATATCCTTTTTCACCATGGGCCCCTATGGGCTCCCAAATCTCACTTTGCAGATTCCACGAAAAGAGTGTTAGCAAACTGCTTCCTGAGAACTAAGCAGTAACTCTGGGAGAGGAATTCAGAGAGCAGAAAGAAGTTTCTCAGAAAGCTTCTTTCACGATTTGAACTGATGATATTTCCTTTATCACCGCAGGCCTCAATGCGATTCAAAGAAGTCCTCCTCAGGTTCCTCAAAAACACTGATAGTGGACTGCTGCATGAAACATAAGTGTAACTCTGAGAGATGAATTCACACATCACCAAGAAGTTTCTAACAAAGCTTCTTTCTAGTTTTCATCTGAGGATACTTCCTTTGTCACCGTAAGCTTCATTACGTTCAGAAGTATCCCATTGCAGATTTCCAGAAAACTGTGTTAGCAAACTGAACACTGAAGACAAACGTGTAACTCTGTGAGTTGCATTCACACATCGAAATGCAGTTTCTCAGAAGGCTTCTTTCCAGTTTTGATCTGAGGTTATTTCCTTTTTCACCATAGCCCACAATGAGCTCCCAAATATCACTTTGCAGAACACAAGATAACAGAGTTAGCAAACTGTTCCAAGAAGGGAAGGGTGGAACTCTGTGTGATGAAGTCACACATCAGAAAGCAATCTCTCAGTAAGCTTCTCTCTAGTTATTATCTGAAGATATATCCTTTTTCACCATGGGCCCCTATGGGCTCCCAAATCTCACTTTGCAGATTCCACGAAAAGAGTGTTAGCAAACTGCTTCCTGAGAACTAAGCAGTAACTCTGGGAGAGGAATTCAGAGAGCAGAAAGAAGTTTCTCAGAAAGCTTCTTTCACGATTTGAACTGATGATATTTCCTTTATCACCGCAGGCCTCAATGCGATTCAAAGAAGTCCTCCTCAGGTTCCTCAAAAACACTGATAGTGGACTGCTGCATGAAACATAAGTGTAACTCTGAGAGATGAATTCACACATCACCAAGAAGTTTCTAACAAAGCTTCTTTCTAGTTTTCATCTGAGGATACTTCCTTTGTCACCGTAAGCTTCATTACGTTCAGAAGTATCCCATTGCAGATTTCCAGAAAACTGTGTTAGCAAACTGAACACTGAAGACAAACGTGTAACTCTGTGAGTTGCATTCACACATCGAAATGCAGTTTCTCAGAAGGCTTCTTTCCAGTTTTGATCTGAGGTTATTTCCTTTTTCACCATAGCCCACAATGAGCTCCCAAATATCACTTTGCAGAACACAAGATAACAGAGTTAGCAAACTGTTCCAAGAAGGGAAGGGTGGAACTCTGTGTGATGAAGTCACACATCAGAAAGCAATCTCTCAGTAAGCTTCTCTCTAGTTATTATCTGAAGATATATCCTTTTTCACCATGGGCCCCTATGGGCTCCCAAATCTCACTTTGCAGATTCCACGAAAAGAGTGTTAGCAAACTGCTTCCTGAGAACTAAGCAGTAACTCTGGGAGAGGAATTCAGAGAGCAGAAAGAAGTTTCTCAGAAAGCTTCTTTCACGATTTGAACTGATGATATTTCCTTTATCACCGCAGGCCTCAATGCGATTCAAAGAAGTCCTCCTCAGGTTCCTCAAAAACACTGATAGTGGACTGCTGCATGAAACATAAGTGTAACTCTGAGAGATGAATTCACACATCACCAAGAAGTTTCTAACAAAGCTTCTTTCTAGTTTTCATCTGAGGATACTTCCTTTGTCACCGTAAGCTTCATTACGTTCAGAAGTATCCCATTGCAGATTTCCAGAAAACTGTGTTAGCAAACTGAACACTGAAGACAAACGTGTAACTCTGTGAGTTGCATTCACACATCGAAATGCAGTTTCTCAGAAGGCTTCTTTCCAGTTTTGATCTGAGGTTATTTCCTTTTTCACCATAGCCCACAATGAGCTCCCAAATATCACTTTGCAGAACACAAGATAACAGAGTTAGCAAACTGTTCCAAGAAGGGAAGGGTGGAACTCTGTGTGATGAAGTCACACATCAGAAAGCAATCTCTCAGTAAGCTTCTCTCTAGTTATTATCTGAAGATATATCCTTTTTCACCATGGGCCCCTATGGGCTCCCAAATCTCACTTTGCAGATTCCACGAAAAGAGTGTTAGCAAACTGCTTCCTGAGAACTAAGCAGTAACTCTGGGAGAGGAATTCAGAGAGCAGAAAGAAGTTTCTCAGAAAGCTTCTTTCACGATTTGAACTGATGATATTTCCTTTATCACCGCAGGCCTCAATGCGATTCAAAGAAGTCCTCCTCAGGTTCCTCAAAAACACTGATAGTGGACTGCTGCATGAAACATAAGTGTAACTCTGAGAGATGAATTCACACATCACCAAGAAGTTTCTAACAAAGCTTCTTTCTAGTTTTCATCTGAGGATACTTCCTTTGTCACCGTAAGCTTCATTACGTTCAGAAGTATCCCATTGCAGATTTCCAGAAAACTGTGTTAGCAAACTGAACACTGAAGACAAACGTGTAACTCTGTGAGTTGCATTCACACATCGAAATGCAGTTTCTCAGAAGGCTTCTTTCCAGTTTTGATCTGAGGTTATTTCCTTTTTCACCATAGCCCACAATGAGCTCCCAAATATCACTTTGCAGAACACAAGATAACAGAGTTAGCAAACTGTTCCAAGAAGGGAAGGGTGGAACTCTGTGTGATGAAGTCACACATCAGAAAGCAATCTCTCAGTAAGCTTCTCTCTAGTTATTATCTGAAGATATATCCTTTTTCACCATGGGCCCCTATGGGCTCCCAAATCTCACTTTGCAGATTCCACGAAAAGAGTGTTAGCAAACTGCTTCCTGAGAACTAAGCAGTAACTCTGGGAGAGGAATTCAGAGAGCAGAAAGAAGTTTCTCAGAAAGCTTCTTTCACGATTTGAACTGATGATATTTCCTTTATCACCGCAGGCCTCAATGCGATTCAAAGAAGTCCTCCTCAGGTTCCTCAAAAACACTGATAGTGGACTGCTGCATGAAACATAAGTGTAACTCTGAGAGATGAATTCACACATCACCAAGAAGTTTCTAACAAAGCTTCTTTCTAGTTTTCATCTGAGGATACTTCCTTTGTCACCGTAAGCTTCATTACGTTCAGAAGTATCCCATTGCAGATTTCCAGAAAACTGTGTTAGCAAACTGAACACTGAAGACAAACGTGTAACTCTGTGAGTTGCATTCACACATCGAAATGCAGTTTCTCAGAAGGCTTCTTTCCAGTTTTGATCTGAGGTTATTTCCTTTTTCACCATAGCCCACAATGAGCTCCCAAATATCACTTTGCAGAACACAAGATAACAGAGTTAGCAAACTGTTCCAAGAAGGGAAGGGTGGAACTCTGTGTGATGAAGTCACACATCAGAAAGCAATCTCTCAGTAAGCTTCTCTCTAGTTATTATCTGAAGATATATCCTTTTTCACCATGGGCCCCTATGGGCTCCCAAATCTCACTTTGCAGATTCCACGAAAAGAGTGTTAGCAAACTGCTTCCTGAGAACTAAGCAGTAACTCTGGGAGAGGAATTCAGAGAGCAGAAAGAAGTTTCTCAGAAAGCTTCTTTCACGATTTGAACTGATGATATTTCCTTTATCACCGCAGGCCTCAATGCGATTCAAAGAAGTCCTCCTCAGGTTCCTCAAAAACACTGATAGTGGACTGCTGCATGAAACATAAGTGTAACTCTGAGAGATGAATTCACACATCACCAAGAAGTTTCTAACAAAGCTTCTTTCTAGTTTTCATCTGAGGATACTTCCTTTGTCACCGTAAGCTTCATTACGTTCAGAAGTATCCCATTGCAGATTTCCAGAAAACTGTGTTAGCAAACTGAACACTGAAGACAAACGTGTAACTCTGTGAGTTGCATTCACACATCGAAATGCAGTTTCTCAGAAGGCTTCTTTCCAGTTTTGATCTGAGGTTATTTCCTTTTTCACCATAGCCCACAATGAGCTCCCAAATATCACTTTGCAGAACACAAGATAACAGAGTTAGCAAACTGTTCCAAGAAGGGAAGGGTGGAACTCTGTGTGATGAAGTCACACATCAGAAAGCAATCTCTCAGTAAGCTTCTCTCTAGTTATTATCTGAAGATATATCCTTTTTCACCATGGGCCCCTATGGGCTCCCAAATCTCACTTTGCAGATTCCACGAAAAGAGTGTTAGCAAACTGCTTCCTGAGAACTAAGCAGTAACTCTGGGAGAGGAATTCAGAGAGCAGAAAGAAGTTTCTCAGAAAGCTTCTTTCACGATTTGAACTGATGATATTTCCTTTATCACCGCAGGCCTCAATGCGATTCAAAGAAGTCCTCCTCAGGTTCCTCAAAAACACTGATAGTGGACTGCTGCATGAAACATAAGTGTAACTCTGAGAGATGAATTCACACATCACCAAGAAGTTTCTAACAAAGCTTCTTTCTAGTTTTCATCTGAGGATACTTCCTTTGTCACCGTAAGCTTCATTACGTTCAGAAGTATCCCATTGCAGATTTCCAGAAAACTGTGTTAGCAAACTGAACACTGAAGACAAACGTGTAACTCTGTGAGTTGCATTCACACATCGAAATGCAGTTTCTCAGAAGGCTTCTTTCCAGTTTTGATCTGAGGTTATTTCCTTTTTCACCATAGCCCACAATGAGCTCCCAAATATCACTTTGCAGAACACAAGATAACAGAGTTAGCAAACTGTTCCAAGAAGGGAAGGGTGGAACTCTGTGTGATGAAGTCACACATCAGAAAGCAATCTCTCAGTAAGCTTCTCTCTAGTTATTATCTGAAGATATATCCTTTTTCACCATGGGCCCCTATGGGCTCCCAAATCTCACTTTGCAGATTCCACGAAAAGAGTGTTAGCAAACTGCTTCCTGAGAACTAAGCAGTAACTCTGGGAGAGGAATTCAGAGAGCAGAAAGAAGTTTCTCAGAAAGCTTCTTTCACGATTTGAACTGATGATATTTCCTTTATCACCGCAGGCCTCAATGCGATTCAAAGAAGTCCTCCTCAGGTTCCTCAAAAACACTGATAGTGGACTGCTGCATGAAACATAAGTGTAACTCTGAGAGATGAATTCACACATCACCAAGAAGTTTCTAACAAAGCTTCTTTCTAGTTTTCATCTGAGGATACTTCCTTTGTCACCGTAAGCTTCATTACGTTCAGAAGTATCCCATTGCAGATTTCCAGAAAACTGTGTTAGCAAACTGAACACTGAAGACAAACGTGTAACTCTGTGAGTTGCATTCACACATCGAAATGCAGTTTCTCAGAAGGCTTCTTTCCAGTTTTGATCTGAGGTTATTTCCTTTTTCACCATAGCCCACAATGAGCTCCCAAATATCACTTTGCAGAACACAAGATAACAGAGTTAGCAAACTGTTCCAAGAAGGGAAGGGTGGAACTCTGTGTGATGAAGTCACACATCAGAAAGCAATCTCTCAGTAAGCTTCTCTCTAGTTATTATCTGAAGATATATCCTTTTTCACCATGGGCCCCTATGGGCTCCCAAATCTCACTTTGCAGATTCCACGAAAAGAGTGTTAGCAAACTGCTTCCTGAGAACTAAGCAGTAACTCTGGGAGAGGAATTCAGAGAGCAGAAAGAAGTTTCTCAGAAAGCTTCTTTCACGATTTGAACTGATGATATTTCCTTTATCACCGCAGGCCTCAATGCGATTCAAAGAAGTCCTCCTCAGGTTCCTCAAAAACACTGATAGTGGACTGCTGCATGAAACATAAGTGTAACTCTGAGAGATGAATTCACACATCACCAAGAAGTTTCTAACAAAGCTTCTTTCTAGTTTTCATCTGAGGATACTTCCTTTGTCACCGTAAGCTTCATTACGTTCAGAAGTATCCCATTGCAGATTTCCAGAAAACTGTGTTAGCAAACTGAACACTGAAGACAAACGTGTAACTCTGTGAGTTGCATTCACACATCGAAATGCAGTTTCTCAGAAGGCTTCTTTCCAGTTTTGATCTGAGGTTATTTCCTTTTTCACCATAGCCCACAATGAGCTCCCAAATATCACTTTGCAGAACACAAGATAACAGAGTTAGCAAACTGTTCCAAGAAGGGAAGGGTGGAACTCTGTGTGATGAAGTCACACATCAGAAAGCAATCTCTCAGTAAGCTTCTCTCTAGTTATTATCTGAAGATATATCCTTTTTCACCATGGGCCCCTATGGGCTCCCAAATCTCACTTTGCAGATTCCACGAAAAGAGTGTTAGCAAACTGCTTCCTGAGAACTAAGCAGTAACTCTGGGAGAGGAATTCAGAGAGCAGAAAGAAGTTTCTCAGAAAGCTTCTTTCACGATTTGAACTGATGATATTTCCTTTATCACCGCAGGCCTCAATGCGATTCAAAGAAGTCCTCCTCAGGTTCCTCAAAAACACTGATAGTGGACTGCTGCATGAAACATAAGTGTAACTCTGAGAGATGAATTCACACATCACCAAGAAGTTTCTAACAAAGCTTCTTTCTAGTTTTCATCTGAGGATACTTCCTTTGTCACCGTAAGCTTCATTACGTTCAGAAGTATCCCATTGCAGATTTCCAGAAAACTGTGTTAGCAAACTGAACACTGAAGACAAACGTGTAACTCTGTGAGTTGCATTCACACATCGAAATGCAGTTTCTCAGAAGGCTTCTTTCCAGTTTTGATCTGAGGTTATTTCCTTTTTCACCATAGCCCACAATGAGCTCCCAAATATCACTTTGCAGAACACAAGATAACAGAGTTAGCAAACTGTTCCAAGAAGGGAAGGGTGGAACTCTGTGTGATGAAGTCACACATCAGAAAGCAATCTCTCAGTAAGCTTCTCTCTAGTTATTATCTGAAGATATATCCTTTTTCACCATGGGCCCCTATGGGCTCCCAAATCTCACTTTGCAGATTCCACGAAAGAGTGTTAGCAAACTGCTTCCTGAGAACTAAGCAGTAACTCTGGGAGAGGAATTCAGAGAGCAGAAAGAAGTTTCTCAGAAAGCTTCTTTCACGATTTGAACTGATGATATTTCCTTTATCACCGCAGGCCTCAATGCGATTCAAAGAAGTCCTCCTCAGGTTCCTCAAAAACACTGATAGTGGACTGCTGCATGAAACATAAGTGTAACTCTGAGAGATGAATTCACACATCACCAAGAAGTTTGTGCAGGTTTGTTACATATGTATACTTATGCCATGTTGGTGTGCTGCACCCATCAACTCGTCAGCACCCATCAATTCATCATTTATATCATGTATAACTCCCCAATGCAATCCCTCCCTCCTCTCCCCTCCCCCTCCCCATGATAGGCCCCAGTGTGTGATGTTCCCCTTCCCGAGTCCAAGTGATCTCATTTTCAGTTCCCACCTATGTGTGAGAACATGCGGTGTTTGGTTTCTCTTCTTGTGATAGTTTGCTAAGAATGATGGTTTCCAGCTGCATCCATGTCCCTACAAAGGACGCAAACTCATCCTTTTTTATGGCTGCATAGTATTCCATGGTGTATATGTGCCACATTTTCTTAATCCAGTCTGTCACAGATGGACATTTGGGTTGATTCCAAGTCTTTGCTATTGTGAATAGTCCGCAATAAACATACGTGTACATGTGTCTTTGTAGTAGAATAATTTATAATCCTTTGGGTATATACCCAGTAGTGGGATGGCTGGGTCATATGGTACATCTAGTTCTAGATCCTTGAGGAATTGCCATACTGTTTTCCATAATGGTTGAACTAGTTTACAATCCCACCAACAGTGTAAAAGTGTTCCTATTTCTCCACATCCTCTCCAACACCTGTTGTTTCCTGACTTCTTAATGATTGCCATTCTAACTGGTGTGAGATGGTATCTCATTGTGGTTTTGATTTGCATTTCTCTGATGGCGAGTGATGATGAGCATTTTTTCATGTGTCTGTTGGCTGTATGAATATCTTCTTTTGAGAAATGTCTGTTCATATCCTTTCCCCACTTTTTGATGGGGTTGTTTGTTTTTTTCTCGTATATTTGTTTGAGTTCTTTGTAGATTCTGGATATTAGCCCTTTGTCAGATGAGTAGGTTGCAAAAATTTTCTCCCATTCTGTAGGTTGCCTGTTCACTCTGATGGTAGTTTCTTTTGCTGTGCAAAAGCTCTTTAGTTTAATTAGATCCCATTTGTCAATTTTGGCTTTTGCTGCCGTTGCTTTTGGTGTTTTAGACATGAAGTCCTTGCCCATGCCTATGTCCTGAATGGTACTACCTAGATTTTCTTCTAGGGTTTTTATGGTATTAGGTCTAACATTTAAGTCTCTAATCCATCTTGAATTAATCTTCGTATAAGGGGTAAGGAAAGGATCCAGTTTCAGCTTTCTACTTATGGCTAGCCAATTTTCCCAGCACCATTTATTAAATAGGGAATCCTTTCCCCATTTCTTGTTTCTCTCAGGTTTGTCAAAGATCAGATGGCTGTAGATGTGCGGTATTATTTCTGAGGACACTGTTCTGTTCCATTGATCTATATCTCTGTTTTGGTACCAGTACCATGCTGTTTTGGTTACTGTAGCCTTGTAGTATAGTTTGAAGTCAGGTAGCGTGACGCCTCCAGCTTTGTCCTTTTGACTTAGGATTGTCTTGGCAATGTGGGCTCTTTTTTGGTTCCATATGAACTTTAAAGCAGTTTTTTCCAATTCTGTGAAGAAACTCATTGGTAGCTTGATGGGGATGGCATTGAATCTATAAATAACCTTGGGGAGTATGGCCATTTTCACGATATTGATTCTTCCTATCCATGAGCATGGTATGTTCTTCCATTTGTTTGTGTCCTCTTTGATTTCACTGAGCAGTGGTTTGTAGTTCTCCTTGAAGGTCCTTTACATCCCTTGTAAGCTGGATTCCTAGGTATTTTATTCTCTTTGAAGCAATTGTGAATGGAAGTTCATTCCTGATTTGGCTCTCTGCTTGTCTGTTACTGGTGTATAAGAATGCTTGTGATTTTTGCACATTAATTTTGTATCCTGAGACTTTGCTGAAGTTGCTTATCAGCTTAAGGAGATTTTGGGCTGAGACGATGGGGTTTTCTAAATATACAATCATGTCATCTGCAAACAGGGACAATTTGACTTCTTCTTTTCCTAACTGGATACCCTTGATTTCTTTCTCTTGCCTGATTGCCCTAGCCAGAACTTCCAACACTATGTTGAATAGGAGTGGTGAGAGAGGGCATCCCTGTCTTGTGCCAGTTTTCAAAGGGAATTTTTCCAGTTTTTGCCCATTCAGTATGATATTAGCTGTGGGTTTGTCATACATAGCTCTTATTATTTTGAGGTACGTTCCATCAATACCGAATTTATTGAGCGTTTTTAGCATGAAGGGCTGTTGAATTTTGTCAAAAGCCTTTTCTGCATCTATTGAGACAATCATGTGGTTCTTGTCTTTGGTTCTGTTTATATGCTGGATTACGTTTATTGATTTGCGAATGTTGAACCAGCCTTGCATCCCAGGGATGAAGCCCACTTGATCATGGTGGATAAGCTTTTTGATGTGCTGCTGAATCCGGTTTGCCAGTATTTTATTGAGAATTTTTGCATCAATGTTCATCAGGGATATTGGTCTAAAATTCTCTTTTTTTGTTGTGTCTCTGCCAGGCTTTGGTATCAGGATGATGTTGGCCTCATAAAATGAGTTAGGGAGGATTCCCTCTTTTTCTATTGATTGGAATAGTTTCAGAAGGAATGGTACCAGCTCCTCCTTGTACCTCTGGTAGAATTCAGCTGTGAATCCATCTGGTCCTGGACTTTTTTTGGTGGGTAGGCTATTAATTGTTGCCTCAATTTCAGAGCCTGCTATTGGTCTATTCAGGGATTCAACTTCTTCCTGGTTTAGCCTTGGGAGAGTGTAAGTGTCCAGGAAATTATCCATTTCTTCTAGATTTTCTAGTTGATGTGTAGAGGCGTTTATAGTATTCTCTGATGGTAGTTTGTATTTCTGTGGGGTCAGTGGTGATATCCCCTTTATCATTTTTTATTGCATCTATTTGATTCCTCTCTCTTTTCTTCTTTATTAGCCTTGCTAGCGGTCTGTCAATTTTGTTGATCTTTTCAAAAAACCAACTCCTGGATTCATTGATTTTTTGGAGGGTTTTTTGTGTCTCTATCTCCTTCAGTTCGGCTCTGATCTTAGTTATTTCTTGCCTTCTGCTAGCTTTTGAATGTGTTTGCTCTTGCCTCTCTAGTTCTTTTAATTGTGATGTTAGAGTGTCAATTTTAGATCTTTCCTGCTTTCTCTTGTGGGCGTTTAGTGCTATAAATTTCCCTCTACACACTGCTTTAAATGTGTCCCAGAGATCTGGTATGTTGTATCTTTGTTCTCATTGGTTTCAAAGAACATCTTTATTTCCGCTTTCATTTCGTTATGTACCCAGTAGTCATTCAGGAGCAGGTTGTTCAGTTTCCATGTAGTTGAGCGGTTTTGATTGAGTTTCTTAGTCCTGAGTTCTAGTTTGATTGCACTGTGGTCTGAGAGACAGTTTGTTATAATTTCTGTTCTTTTACATTTGCTGAGGAGTGCTTTACTTCCAATGATGTGGTCAATTTTGGAATAAGTGCGATGTGGTGCTGAGAAGAATGTATATTCTGTTGATTTGGGGTGGAGAGTTCTATAGATGTCTATTAGGTCCGCTTGGTGCAGAGATGAGTTCAATTCCTGGATATCCTTGTTAACTTTCTGTCTCGTTGATCTGTCTAATGTTGACAGCGGAGTGTTGAAGTCTCCCATTATTATTGTATGGGAGTCTAAGTCTCTTTGTAAGTCTCTAAGGACTTGCTTTATGAATCTGGGTGCTCCTGTATTGGGTGCATATATTTAGGAGAGTTAGCTCTTCCTGTTGAATTGATCCCTTTACCATTATGTAATGGCCTTCTTTGTCTCTTTTGATCTTTGATGGTTTAAAGTCTGTTTTATCAGAGACAAGGATTGCAACCCCTGCTTTTTTTTGTTCTCCATTTGCTTGGTAGATCTTCCTCCATCCCTTTATTTTGAGCCTATGTATGTCTCTGCATGTGAGATGGGTCTCCTGAATACAGCAGACTGATGGGTCTTGACTCTTTATCCAGTTTGCCAGTCTGTGTCTTTTAATTGGAGCATTTAGTCCATTAACATTTAAGGTTAATATTGTTATGTGTGAACTTGATCCTGCCATTATGATATTAACTGGTTATTTTGCTCGTTAGTTGATGCAGTTTCTTCCTAGCCTCGATGGTCTTTACATTTTGGCATGTTTTTGCAATGGCTGGTACCGGTTGTTCCTTTCCATGTTTAGGGCTTCCTTCAGGGTCTCTTGTAAGGCAGGCCTGGTGGTGACAAAATCTCTAAGCATTTGCTTATCTGTAAAGGATTTTATTTCTCCTTCACTGATGAAACGTAGTTTGGCTGGATATGAAATTCTGGGTTAAAATTCTTTCTTTAAGAACGTTGAATATTGGCCCCCACTCTCTTCTGGCTTGTAGAGTTTCTGCCGAGAGGTCTGCTGTTAGTCTGATGGGCTTCCCTTTGTGGGTAACCCGACCTTTCTCTCTGGCTGCCCTTAAGATTTTTTCCGTCATTTCAACTTTGGTGAATCTGGCAATTATGTGTCTTGGAGTTGCTCTTCTGGAGGAGTATCTTTGTGGCGTTCTCTGTATTTCCTGAATTTGAATGTTGTCCTGCCCTACTAGGTTGGGGAAGTTCTCCTGGATGATATCCTGAAGAGTGTTTTCCAACTTGGTTCCATTTTCCCCCTCACTTTCAGGCACCCCAATCAGACGTAGATTTGGTCTTTTTACGTAATCTCATACTTCTTGCAGGCATTGCTCATTTCTTTTTCTTCTTTTTTCTTTTGGTTTCTCTTCTCACTTCATTTCATTCATTTGATCTTCAATCGCTGATACTCTTTCTTCCAGTTGATCGAGTCGGTTACTGAAGCTTGTGCATTTGTCACGTATTTCTCGTGTCATGGTTTTCATCTCTGTCATTTCGTTTATGATCTTCTCTGCATTAATTAGTCTAGCTGTCAATTCTTCCACTCTTTTTTCAAGATTTTTAGTTTCTTTGCGCTGGGTACGTAATTCCTCCTTTAGCTCTGAGAAGTTTGATGGACTGAAGCCTTCTTCTCTCCTCTCGTCCAAGTCATTCTCTGACCAGCTTTGATCCGTTGCTGGCGATGGGCTGCGCTCCTTTGCAGGGGGAGATGCGCTCTTATTTTTTGAATTTCCAGCTTTTCTGCCCTGCTTCTTCCCCATCTTTGTGGTTTTATCTGTCTCTGGTCTTTGATGGTGGTGACGTACTGATGGGGTTTTGGTATAGGTGTCCTTCCTGTTTGATAGTTTTCCTTCTGACAGTCAGAAGGACTGTCTGTTGGTCTGTTGGAGATTGCTTGAGGTCCACTCCAGACCCTGTTTGCCTGGGTATCAGCAGCAGAGGTTGCCGAAGATAGAATATTGCTGAACAGCGAGTGTACCTGTCTGATTCTTCCTTTGGAAGTTTCCTCTCAGGGGTGTACTCCACCCTGTGAGGTGTGGGGTGTCAGACTGCCCCTAGTGGGGGATTTCTCCCAGCTAGGCTACTCAGGGGTCAGGGACACACCTGAGCAGGCAGTCTGTCCGTTCTCAGATCTCAACCTCCGCGTTGGGAGATCCACGGCTCTCCCCAAAGCTGTCAGACAGAGTCGTTCGCGTCTGCACCGGCTCCCGCTACTTCCCCTGTTGGTCTTCAGCTGTGCGCTGTCCCCAGAGGTGGAGACTACAGAGACAGGCAGGCTTCCTTGAGCTGCTGTGAGCTCCACCCAGTTCGAGCTTCCCAGCGGCTTTGTTTACCAACTTAAGCCTCAGCAATGGCGGGCGCCCCTCCCCCAGCCTCGCTGCTGCCTTGCGGATTGATCGCGGCAGACTGCTGTGTTAGCACTGAGGGAGGCTTCGTGGGCGTGGGACCCTCCCGGCCAGGTGTGGGATATATTCTCCTGGTGTGCTTGTATGCTTACAGTGCAGTATTGGGGTGGGAGTTACCCAATTTTCCAGGTGTTGTGTGTCTCAGTTCCCCTGGCTAGGAAAACGGATCCCCCTCCCCTTGCGCTTCCAGGTGAGGCGATGCCTCGTCCTGCTTCAGCTCTCGCTGGTCAGGCTGCAGCAGCTGACCAGCACCGATTGTCCGGCATTTCAAAGAAGTCCTCCTCAGGTTCCTCAAAAACACTGATAGTTGACTGCTGCATGAAACATAAGTGTAACTCTGAGAGATGAATTCACACATCACCAAGAAGTTTCTAACAAAGCTTCTTTCTAGTTTTCATCTGAGGATACTTCCTTTGTCACCGTAAGCTTCATTACGTTCAGAAGTATCCCATTGCAGATTTCCAGAAAACTGTGTTAGCAAACTGAACACTGAAGACAATCGTGTAACTCTGTGAGTTGCATTCACACATCGAAATGCAGTTTCTCAGAAGGCTTCTTTCCAGTTTTGATCTGAGGTTATTTCCTTTTTCACCATAGCCCACAATGAGCTCCCCAATATCACTTTGCAGAACACAAGATAACAGAGTTAGCAAACTGTTCCAAGAAGGGAAGGGTGGAACTCTGTGTGATGAAGTCACACATCAGAAAGCAATCTCTCAGTAAGCTTCTCTCTAGTTATTATCTGAAGATATATCCTTTTTCACCATGGGCCCCTATGGGCTCCCAAATCTCACTTTGCAGATTCCACGAAAAGAGTGTTAGCAAACTGCTTCCTGAGAACTAAGCAGTAACTCTGGGAGAGGAATTCAGAGAGCAGAAAGAAGTTTCTCAGAAAGCTTCTTTCACGATTTGAACTGATGATATTTCCTTTATCACCGCAGGCCTCAATGCGATTCAAAGAAGTCCTCCTCAGGTTCCTCAAAAACACTGATAGTGGACTGCTGCATGAAACATAAGTGTAACTCTGAGAGATGAATTCACACATCACCAAGAAGTTTCTAACAAAGCTTCTTTCTAGTTTTCATCTGAGGATACTTCCTTTGTCACCGTAAGCTTCATTACGTTCAGAAGTATCCCATTGCAGATTTCCAGAAAACTGTGTTAGCAAACTGAACACTGAAGACAAACGTGTAACTCTGTGAGTTGCATTCACACATCGAAATGCAGTTTCTCAGAAGGCTTCTTTCCAGTTTTGATCTGAGGTTATTTCCTTTTTCACCATAGCCCACAATGAGCTCCCAAATATCACTTTGCAGAACACAAGATAACAGAGTTAGCAAACTGTTCCAAGAAGGGAAGGGTGGAACTCTGTGTGATGAAGTCACACATCAGAAAGCAATCTCTCAGTAAGCTTCTCTCTAGTTATTATCTGAAGATATATCCTTTTTCACCATGGGCCCCTATGGGCTCCCAAATCTCACTTTGCAGATTCCACGAAAAGAGTGTTAGCAAACTGCTTCCTGAGAACTAAGCAGTAACTCTGGGAGAGGAATTCAGAGAGCAGAAAGAAGTTTCTCAGAAAGCTTCTTTCACGATTTGAACTGATGATATTTCCTTTATCACCGCAGGCCTCAATGCGATTCAAAGAAGTCCTCCTCAGGTTCCTCAAAAACACTGATAGTGGACTGCTGCATGAAACATAAGTGTAACTCTGAGAGATGAATTCACACATCACCAAGAAGTTTCTAACAAAGCTTCTTTCTAGTTTTCATCTGAGGATACTTCCTTTGTCACCGTAAGCTTCATTACGTTCAGAAGTATCCCATTGCAGATTTCCAGAAAACTGTGTTAGCAAACTGAACACTGAAGACAAACGTGTAACTCTGTGAGTTGCATTCACACATCGAAATGCAGTTTCTCAGAAGGCTTCTTTCCAGTTTTGATCTGAGGTTATTTCCTTTTTCACCATAGCCCACAATGAGCTCCCAAATATCACTTTGCAGAACACAAGATAACAGAGTTAGCAAACTGTTCCAAGAAGGGAAGGGTGGAACTCTGTGTGATGAAGTCACACATCAGAAAGCAATCTCTCAGTAAGCTTCTCTCTAGTTATTATCTGAAGATATATCCTTTTTCACCATGGGCCCCTATGGGCTCCCAAATCTCACTTTGCAGATTCCACGAAAAGAGTGTTAGCAAACTGCTTCCTGAGAACTAAGCAGTAACTCTGGGAGAGGAATTCAGAGAGCAGAAAGAAGTTTCTCAGAAAGCTTCTTTCACGATTTGAACTGATGATATTTCCTTTATCACCGCAGGCCTCAATGCGATTCAAAGAAGTCCTCCTCAGGTTCCTCAAAAACACTGATAGTGGACTGCTGCATGAAACATAAGTGTAACTCTGAGAGATGAATTCACACATCACCAAGAAGTTTCTAACAAAGCTTCTTTCTAGTTTTCATCTGAGGATACTTCCTTTGTCACCGTAAGCTTCATTACGTTCAGAAGTATCCCATTGCAGATTTCCAGAAAACTGTGTTAGCAAACTGAACACTGAAGACAAACGTGTAACTCTGTGAGTTGCATTCACACATCGAAATGCAGTTTCTCAGAAGGCTTCTTTCCAGTTTTGATCTGAGGTTATTTCCTTTTTCACCATAGCCCACAATGAGCTCCCAAATATCACTTTGCAGAACACAAGATAACAGAGTTAGCAAACTGTTCCAAGAAGGGAAGGGTGGAACTCTGTGTGATGAAGTCACACATCAGAAAGCAATCTCTCAGTAAGCTTCTCTCTAGTTATTATCTGAAGATATATCCTTTTTCACCATGGGCCCCTATGGGCTCCCAAATCTCACTTTGCAGATTCCACGAAAAGAGTGTTAGCAAACTGCTTCCTGAGAACTAAGCAGTAACTCTGGGAGAGGAATTCAGAGAGCAGAAAGAAGTTTCTCAGAAAGCTTCTTTCACGATTTGAACTGATGATATTTCCTTTATCACCGCAGGCCTCAATGCGATTCAAAGAAGTCCTCCTCAGGTTCCTCAAAAACACTGATAGTGGACTGCTGCATGAAACATAAGTGTAACTCTGAGAGATGAATTCACACATCACCAAGAAGTTTCTAACAAAGCTTCTTTCTAGTTTTCATCTGAGGATACTTCCTTTGTCACCGTAAGCTTCATTACGTTCAGAAGTATCCCATTGCAGATTTCCAGAAAACTGTGTTAGCAAACTGAACACTGAAGACAAACGTGTAACTCTGTGAGTTGCATTCACACATCGAAATGCAGTTTCTCAGAAGGCTTCTTTCCAGTTTTGATCTGAGGTTATTTCCTTTTTCACCATAGCCCACAATGAGCTCCCAAATATCACTTTGCAGAACACAAGATAACAGAGTTAGCAAACTGTTCCAAGAAGGGAAGGGTGGAACTCTGTGTGATGAAGTCACACATCAGAAAGCAATCTCTCAGTAAGCTTCTCTCTAGTTATTATCTGAAGATATATCCTTTTTCACCATGGGCCCCTATGGGCTCCCAAATCTCACTTTGCAGATTCCACGAAAAGAGTGTTAGCAAACTGCTTCCTGAGAACTAAGCAGTAACTCTGGGAGAGGAATTCAGAGAGCAGAAAGAAGTTTCTCAGAAAGCTTCTTTCACGATTTGAACTGATGATATTTCCTTTATCACCGCAGGCCTCAATGCGATTCAAAGAAGTCCTCCTCAGGTTCCTCAAAAACACTGATAGTGGACTGCTGCATGAAACATAAGTGTAACTCTGAGAGATGAATTCACACATCACCAAGAAGTTTCTAACAAAGCTTCTTTCTAGTTTTCATCTGAGGATACTTCCTTTGTCACCGTAAGCTTCATTACGTTCAGAAGTATCCCATTGCAGATTTCCAGAAAACTGTGTTAGCAAACTGAACACTGAAGACAAACGTGTAACTCTGTGAGTTGCATTCACACATCGAAATGCAGTTTCTCAGAAGGCTTCTTTCCAGTTTTGATCTGAGGTTATTTCCTTTTTCACCATAGCCCACAATGAGCTCCCAAATATCACTTTGCAGAACACAAGATAACAGAGTTAGCAAACTGTTCCAAGAAGGGAAGGGTGGAACTCTGTGTGATGAAGTCACACATCAGAAAGCAATCTCTCAGTAAGCTTCTCTCTAGTTATTATCTGAAGATATATCCTTTTTCACCATGGGCCCCTATGGGCTCCCAAATCTCACTTTGCAGATTCCACGAAAAGAGTGTTAGCAAACTGCTTCCTGAGAACTAAGCAGTAACTCTGGGAGAGGAATTCAGAGAGCAGAAAGAAGTTTCTCAGAAAGCTTCTTTCACGATTTGAACTGATGATATTTCCTTTATCACCGCAGGCCTCAATGCGATTCAAAGAAGTCCTCCTCAGGTTCCTCAAAAACACTGATAGTGGACTGCTGCATGAAACATAAGTGTAACTCTGAGAGATGAATTCACACATCACCAAGAAGTTTCTAACAAAGCTTCTTTCTAGTTTTCATCTGAGGATACTTCCTTTGTCACCGTAAGCTTCATTACGTTCAGAAGTATCCCATTGCAGATTTCCAGAAAACTGTGTTAGCAAACTGAACACTGAAGACAAACGTGTAACTCTGTGAGTTGCATTCACACATCGAAATGCAGTTTCTCAGAAGGCTTCTTTCCAGTTTTGATCTGAGGTTATTTCCTTTTTCACCATAGCCCACAATGAGCTCCCAAATATCACTTTGCAGAACACAAGATAACAGAGTTAGCAAACTGTTCCAAGAAGGGAAGGGTGGAACTCTGTGTGATGAAGTCACACATCAGAAAGCAATCTCTCAGTAAGCTTCTCTCTAGTTATTATCTGAAGATATATCCTTTTTCACCATGGGCCCCTATGGGCTCCCAAATCTCACTTTGCAGATTCCACGAAAAGAGTGTTAGCAAACTGCTTCCTGAGAACTAAGCAGTAACTCTGGGAGAGGAATTCAGAGAGCAGAAAGAAGTTTCTCAGAAAGCTTCTTTCACGATTTGAACTGATGATATTTCCTTTATCACCGCAGGCCTCAATGCGATTCAAAGAAGTCCTCCTCAGGTTCCTCAAAAACACTGATAGTGGACTGCTGCATGAAACATAAGTGTAACTCTGAGAGATGAATTCACACATCACCAAGAAGTTTCTAACAAAGCTTCTTTCTAGTTTTCATCTGAGGATACTTCCTTTGTCACCGTAAGCTTCATTACGTTCAGAAGTATCCCATTGCAGATTTCCAGAAAACTGTGTTAGCAAACTGAACACTGAAGACAAACGTGTAACTCTGTGAGTTGCATTCACACATCGAAATGCAGTTTCTCAGAAGGCTTCTTTCCAGTTTTGATCTGAGGTTATTTCCTTTTTCACCATAGCCCACAATGAGCTCCCAAATATCACTTTGCAGAACACAAGATAACAGAGTTAGCAAACTGTTCCAAGAAGGGAAGGGTGGAACTCTGTGTGATGAAGTCACACATCAGAAAGCAATCTCTCAGTAAGCTTCTCTCTAGTTATTATCTGAAGATATATCCTTTTTCACCATGGGCCCCTATGGGCTCCCAAATCTCACTTTGCAGATTCCACGAAAAGAGTGTTAGCAAACTGCTTCCTGAGAACTAAGCAGTAACTCTGGGAGAGGAATTCAGAGAGCAGAAAGAAGTTTCTCAGAAAGCTTCTTTCACGATTTGAACTGATGATATTTCCTTTATCACCGCAGGCCTCAATGCGATTCAAAGAAGTCCTCCTCAGGTTCCTCAAAAACACTGATAGTGGACTGCTGCATGAAACATAAGTGTAACTCTGAGAGATGAATTCACACATCACCAAGAAGTTTCTAACAAAGCTTCTTTCTAGTTTTCATCTGAGGATACTTCCTTTGTCACCGTAAGCTTCATTACGTTCAGAAGTATCCCATTGCAGATTTCCAGAAAACTGTGTTAGCAAACTGAACACTGAAGACAAACGTGTAACTCTGTGAGTTGCATTCACACATCGAAATGCAGTTTCTCAGAAGGCTTCTTTCCAGTTTTGATCTGAGGTTATTTCCTTTTTCACCATAGCCCACAATGAGCTCCCAAATATCACTTTGCAGAACACAAGATAACAGAGTTAGCAAACTGTTCCAAGAAGGGAAGGGTGGAACTCTGTGTGATGAAGTCACACATCAGAAAGCAATCTCTCAGTAAGCTTCTCTCTAGTTATTATCTGAAGATATATCCTTTTTCACCATGGGCCCCTATGGGCTCCCAAATCTCACTTTGCAGATTCCACGAAAAGAGTGTTAGCAAACTGCTTCCTGAGAACTAAGCAGTAACTCTGGGAGAGGAATTCAGAGAGCAGAAAGAAGTTTCTCAGAAAGCTTCTTTCACGATTTGAACTGATGATATTTCCTTTATCACCGCAGGCCTCAATGCGATTCAAAGAAGTCCTCCTCAGGTTCCTCAAAAACACTGATAGTGGACTGCTGCATGAAACATAAGTGTAACTCTGAGAGATGAATTCACACATCACCAAGAAGTTTCTAACAAAGCTTCTTTCTAGTTTTCATCTGAGGATACTTCCTTTGTCACCGTAAGCTTCATTACGTTCAGAAGTATCCCATTGCAGATTTCCAGAAAACTGTGTTAGCAAACTGAACACTGAAGACAAACGTGTAACTCTGTGAGTTGCATTCACACATCGAAATGCAGTTTCTCAGAAGGCTTCTTTCCAGTTTTGATCTGAGGTTATTTCCTTTTTCACCATAGCCCACAATGAGCTCCCAAATATCACTTTGCAGAACACAAGATAACAGAGTTAGCAAACTGTTCCAAGAAGGGAAGGGTGGAACTCTGTGTGATGAAGTCACACATCAGAAAGCAATCTCTCAGTAAGCTTCTCTCTAGTTATTATCTGAAGATATATCCTTTTTCACCATGGGCCCCTATGGGCTCCCAAATCTCACTTTGCAGATTCCACGAAAAGAGTGTTAGCAAACTGCTTCCTGAGAACTAAGCAGTAACTCTGGGAGAGGAATTCAGAGAGCAGAAAGAAGTTTCTCAGAAAGCTTCTTTCACGATTTGAACTGATGATATTTCCTTTATCACCGCAGGCCTCAATGCGATTCAAAGAAGTCCTCCTCAGGTTCCTCAAAAACACTGATAGTGGACTGCTGCATGAAACATAAGTGTAACTCTGAGAGATGAATTCACACATCACCAAGAAGTTTCTAACAAAGCTTCTTTCTAGTTTTCATCTGAGGATACTTCCTTTGTCACCGTAAGCTTCATTACGTTCAGAAGTATCCCATTGCAGATTTCCAGAAAACTGTGTTAGCAAACTGAACACTGAAGACAAACGTGTAACTCTGTGAGTTGCATTCACACATCGAAATGCAGTTTCTCAGAAGGCTTCTTTCCAGTTTTGATCTGAGGTTATTTCCTTTTTCACCATAGCCCACAATGAGCTCCCAAATATCACTTTGCAGAACACAAGATAACAGAGTTAGCAAACTGTTCCAAGAAGGGAAGGGTGGAACTCTGTGTGATGAAGTCACACATCAGAAAGCAATCTCTCAGTAAGCTTCTCTCTAGTTATTATCTGAAGATATATCCTTTTTCACCATGGGCCCCTATGGGCTCCCAAATCTCACTTTGCAGATTCCACGAAAAGAGTGTTAGCAAACTGCTTCCTGAGAACTAAGCAGTAACTCTGGGAGAGGAATTCAGAGAGCAGAAAGAAGTTTCTCAGAAAGCTTCTTTCACGATTTGAACTGATGATATTTCCTTTATCACCGCAGGCCTCAATGCGATTCAAAGAAGTCCTCCTCAGGTTCCTCAAAAACACTGATAGTGGACTGCTGCATGAAACATAAGTGTAACTCTGAGAGATGAATTCACACATCACCAAGAAGTTTCTAACAAAGCTTCTTTCTAGTTTTCATCTGAGGATACTTCCTTTGTCACCGTAAGCTTCATTACGTTCAGAAGTATCCCATTGCAGATTTCCAGAAAACTGTGTTAGCAAACTGAACACTGAAGACAAACGTGTAACTCTGTGAGTTGCATTCACACATCGAAATGCAGTTTCTCAGAAGGCTTCTTTCCAGTTTTGATCTGAGGTTATTTCCTTTTTCACCATAGCCCACAATGAGCTCCCAAATATCACTTTGCAGAACACAAGATAACAGAGTTAGCAAACTGTTCCAAGAAGGGAAGGGTGGAACTCTGTGTGATGAAGTCACACATCAGAAAGCAATCTCTCAGTAAGCTTCTCTCTAGTTATTATCTGAAGATATATCCTTTTTCACCATGGGCCCCTATGGGCTCCCAAATCTCACTTTGCAGATTCCACGAAAAGAGTGTTAGCAAACTGCTTCCTGAGAACTAAGCAGTAACTCTGGGAGAGGAATTCAGAGAGCAGAAAGAAGTTTCTCAGAAAGCTTCTTTCACGATTTGAACTGATGATATTTCCTTTATCACCGCAGGCCTCAATGCGATTCAAAGAAGTCCTCCTCAGGTTCCTCAAAAACACTGATAGTGGACTGCTGCATGAAACATAAGTGTAACTCTGAGAGATGAATTCACACATCACCAAGAAGTTTCTAATTCTTTCTAGTTTTCATCTGAGGATACTTCCTTTGTCACCGTAAGCTTCATTACGTTCAGAGGTATCCCATTGCAGATTTCCAGAAAACTGTGTTAGCAAACTGAACACTGAAGACAAACGTGTAACTCTGTGAGTTGCATTCACACATCGAAATGCAGTTTCTCAGAAGGCTTCTTTCCAGTTTTGATCTGAGGTTATTTCCTTTTTCACCATAGCCCACAATGAGCTCCCAAATATCACTTTGCAGAACACAAGATAACAGAGTTAGCAAACTGTTCCAAGAAGGGAAGGGTGGAACTCTGTGTGATGAAGTCACACATCAGAAAGCAATCTCTCAGTAAGCTTCTCTCTAGTTATTATCTGAAGATATATCCTTTTTCACCATGGGCCCCTATGGGCTCCCAAATCTCACTTTGCAGATTCCACGAAAAGAGTGTTAGCAAACTGCTTCCTGAGAACTAAGCAGTAACTCTGGGAGAGGAATTCAGAGAGCAGAAAGAAGTTTCTCAGAAAGCTTCTTTCACGATTTGAACTGATGATATTTCCTTTATCACCGCAGGCCTCAATGCGATTCAAAGAAGTCCTCCTCAGGTTCCTCAAAAACACTGATAGTGGACTGCTGCATGAAACATAAGTGTAACTCTGAGAGATGAATTCACACATCACCAAGAAGTTTCTAACAAAGCTTCTTTCTAGTTTTCATCTGAGGATACTTCCTTTGTCACCGTAAGCTTCATTACGTTCAGAAGTATCCCATTGCAGATTTCCAGAAAACTGTGTTAGCAAACTGAACACTGAAGACAAACGTGTAACTCTGTGAGTTGCATTCACACATCGAAATGCAGTTTCTCAGAAGGCTTCTTTCCAGTTTTGATCTGAGGTTATTTCCTTTTTCACCATAGCCCACAATGAGCTCCCAAATATCACTTTGCAGAACACAAGATAACAGAGTTAGCAAACTGTTCCAAGAAGGGAAGGGTGGAACTCTGTGTGATGAAGTCACACATCAGAAAGCAATCTCTCAGTAAGCTTCTCTCTAGTTATTATCTGAAGATATATCCTTTTTCACCATGGGCCCCTATGGGCTCCCAAATCTCACTTTGCAGATTCCACGAAAAGAGTGTTAGCAAACTGCTTCCTGAGAACTAAGCAGTAACTCTGGGAGAGGAATTCAGAGAGCAGAAAGAAGTTTCTCAGAAAGCTTCTTTCACGATTTGAACTGATGATATTTCCTTTATCACCGCAGGCCTCAATGCGATTCAAAGAAGTCCTCCTCAGGTTCCTCAAAAACACTGATAGTGGACTGCTGCATGAAACATAAGTGTAACTCTGAGAGATGAATTCACACATCACCAAGAAGTTTCTAACAAAGCTTCTTTCTAGTTTTCATCTGAGGATACTTCCTTTGTCACCGTAAGCTTCATTACGTTCAGAAGTATCCCATTGCAGATTTCCAGAAAACTGTGTTAGCAAACTGAACACTGAAGACAAACGTGTAACTCTGTGAGTTGCATTCACACATCGAAATGCAGTTTCTCAGAAGGCTTCTTTCCAGTTTTGATCTGAGGTTATTTCCTTTTTCACCATAGCCCACAATGAGCTCCCAAATATCACTTTGCAGAACACAAGATAACAGAGTTAGCAAACTGTTCCAAGAAGGGAAGGGTGGAACTCTGTGTGATGAAGTCACACATCAGAAAGCAATCTCTCAGTAAGCTTCTCTCTAGTTATTATCTGAAGATATATCCTTTTTCACCATGGGCCCCTATGGGCTCCCAAATCTCACTTTGCAGATTCCACGAAAAGAGTGTTAGCAAACTGCTTCCTGAGAACTAAGCAGTAACTCTGGGAGAGGAATTCAGAGAGCAGAAAGAAGTTTCTCAGAAAGCTTCTTTCACGATTTGAACTGATGATATTTCCTTTATCACCGCAGGCCTCAATGCGATTCAAAGAAGTCCTCCTCAGGTTCCTCAAAAACACTGATAGTGGACTGCTGCATGAAACATAAGTGTAACTCTGAGAGATGAATTCACACATCACCAAGAAGTTTCTAACAAAGCTTCTTTCTAGTTTTCATCTGAGGATACTTCCTTTGTCACCGTAAGCTTCATTACGTTCAGAAGTATCCCATTGCAGATTTCCAGAAAACTGTGTTAGCAAACTGAACACTGAAGACAAACGTGTAACTCTGTGAGTTGCATTCACACATCGAAATGCAGTTTCTCAGAAGGCTTCTTTCCAGTTTTGATCTGAGGTTATTTCCTTTTTCACCATAGCCCACAATGAGCTCCCAAATATCACTTTGCAGAACACAAGATAACAGAGTTAGCAAACTGTTCCAAGAAGGGAAGGGTGGAACTCTGTGTGATGAAGTCACACATCAGAAAGCAATCTCTCAGTAAGCTTCTCTCTAGTTATTATCTGAAGATATATCCTTTTTCACCATGGGCCCCTATGGGCTCCCAAATCTCACTTTGCAGATTCCACGAAAAGAGTGTTAGCAAACTGCTTCCTGAGAACTAAGCAGTAACTCTGGGAGAGGAATTCAGAGAGCAGAAAGAAGTTTCTCAGAAAGCTTCTTTCACGATTTGAACTGATGATATTTCCTTTATCACCGCAGGCCTCAATGCGATTCAAAGAAGTCCTCCTCAGGTTCCTCAAAAACACTGATAGTGGACTGCTGCATGAAACATAAGTGTAACTCTGAGAGATGAATTCACACATCACCAAGAAGTTTCTAACAAAGCTTCTTTCTAGTTTTCATCTGAGGATACTTCCTTTGTCACCGTAAGCTTCATTACGTTCAGAAGTATCCCATTGCAGATTTCCAGAAAACTGTGTTAGCAAACTGAACACTGAAGACAAACGTGTAACTCTGTGAGTTGCATTCACACATCGAAATGCAGTTTCTCAGAAGGCTTCTTTCCAGTTTTGATCTGAGGTTATTTCCTTTTTCACCATAGCCCACAATGAGCTCCCAAATATCACTTTGCAGAACACAAGATAACAGAGTTAGCAAACTGTTCCAAGAAGGGAAGGGTGGAACTCTGTGTGATGAAGTCACACATCAGAAAGCAATCTCTCAGTAAGCTTCTCTCTAGTTATTATCTGAAGATATATCCTTTTTCACCATGGGCCCCTATGGGCTCCCAAATCTCACTTTGCAGATTCCACGAAAAGAGTGTTAGCAAACTGCTTCCTGAGAACTAAGCAGTAACTCTGGGAGAGGAATTCAGAGAGCAGAAAGAAGTTTCTCAGAAAGCTTCTTTCACGATTTGAACTGATGATATTTCCTTTATCACCGCAGGCCTCAATGCGATTCAAAGAAGTCCTCCTCAGGTTCCTCAAAAACACTGATAGTGGACTGCTGCATGAAACATAAGTGTAACTCTGAGAGATGAATTCACACATCACCAAGAAGTTTCTAACAAAGCTTCTTTCTAGTTTTCATCTGAGGATACTTCCTTTGTCACCGTAAGCTTCATTACGTTCAGAAGTATCCCATTGCAGATTTCCAGAAAACTGTGTTAGCAAACTGAACACTGAAGACAAACGTGTAACTCTGTGAGTTGCATTCACACATCGAAATGCAGTTTCTCAGAAGGCTTCTTTCCAGTTTTGATCTGAGGTTATTTCCTTTTTCACCATAGCCCACAATGAGCTCCCAAATATCACTTTGCAGAACACAAGATAACAGAGTTAGCAAACTGTTCCAAGAAGGGAAGGGTGGAACTCTGTGTGATGAAGTCACACATCAGAAAGCAATCTCTCAGTAAGCTTCTCTCTAGTTATTATCTGAAGATATATCCTTTTTCACCATGGGCCCCTATGGGCTCCCAAATCTCACTTTGCAGATTCCACGAAAAGAGTGTTAGCAAACTGCTTCCTGAGAACTAAGCAGTAACTCTGGGAGAGGAATTCAGAGAGCAGAAAGAAGTTTCTCAGAAAGCTTCTTTCACGATTTGAACTGATGATATTTCCTTTATCACCGCAGGCCTCAATGCGATTCAAAGAAGTCCTCCTCAGGTTCCTCAAAAACACTGATAGTGGACTGCTGCATGAAACATAAGTGTAACTCTGAGAGATGAATTCACACATCACCAAGAAGTTTCTAACAAAGCTTCTTTCTAGTTTTCATCTGAGGATACTTCCTTTGTCACCGTAAGCTTCATTACGTTCAGAAGTATCCCATTGCAGATTTCCAGAAAACTGTGTTAGCAAACTGAACACTGAAGACAAACGTGTAACTCTGTGAGTTGCATTCACACATCGAAATGCAGTTTCTCAGAAGGCTTCTTTCCAGTTTTGATCTGAGGTTATTTCCTTTTTCACCATAGCCCACAATGAGCTCCCAAATATCACTTTGCAGAACACAAGATAACAGAGTTAGCAAACTGTTCCAAGAAGGGAAGGGTGGAACTCTGTGTGATGAAGTCACACATCAGAAAGCAATCTCTCAGTAAGCTTCTCTCTAGTTATTATCTGAAGATATATCCTTTTTCACCATGGGCCCCTATGGGCTCCCAAATCTCACTTTGCAGATTCCACGAAAAGAGTGTTAGCAAACTGCTTCCTGAGAACTAAGCAGTAACTCTGGGAGAGGAATTCAGAGAGCAGAAAGAAGTTTCTCAGAAAGCTTCTTTCACGATTTGAACTGATGATATTTCCTTTATCACCGCAGGCCTCAATGCGATTCAAAGAAGTCCTCCTCAGGTTCCTCAAAAACACTGATAGTGGACTGCTGCATGAAACATAAGTGTAACTCTGAGAGATGAATTCACACATCACCAAGAAGTTTCTAACAAAGCTTCTTTCTAGTTTTCATCTGAGGATACTTCCTTTGTCACCGTAAGCTTCATTACGTTCAGAAGTATCCCATTGCAGATTTCCAGAAAACTGTGTTAGCAAACTGAACACTGAAGACAAACGTGTAACTCTGTGAGTTGCATTCACACATCGAAATGCAGTTTCTCAGAAGGCTTCTTTCCAGTTTTGATCTGAGGTTATTTCCTTTTTCACCATAGCCCACAATGAGCTCCCAAATATCACTTTGCAGAACACAAGATAACAGAGTTAGCAAACTGTTCCAAGAAGGGAAGGGTGGAACTCTGTGTGATGAAGTCACACATCAGAAAGCAATCTCTCAGTAAGCTTCTCTCTAGTTATTATCTGAAGATATATCCTTTTTCACCATGGGCCCCTATGGGCTCCCAAATCTCACTTTGCAGATTCCACGAAAAGAGTGTTAGCAAACTGCTTCCTGAGAACTAAGCAGTAACTCTGGGAGAGGAATTCAGAGAGCAGAAAGAAGTTTCTCAGAAAGCTTCTTTCACGATTTGAACTGATGATATTTCCTTTATCACCGCAGGCCTCAATGCGATTCAAAGAAGTCCTCCTCAGGTTCCTCAAAAACACTGATAGTGGACTGCTGCATGAAACATAAGTGTAACTCTGAGAGATGAATTCACACATCACCAAGAAGTTTCTAACAAAGCTTCTTTCTAGTTTTCATCTGAGGATACTTCCTTTGTCACCGTAAGCTTCATTACGTTCAGAAGTATCCCATTGCAGATTTCCAGAAAACTGTGTTAGCAAACTGAACACTGAAGACAAACGTGTAACTCTGTGAGTTGCATTCACACATCGAAATGCAGTTTCTCAGAAGGCTTCTTTCCAGTTTTGATCTGAGGTTATTTCCTTTTTCACCATAGCCCACAATGAGCTCCCAAATATCACTTTGCAGAACACAAGATAACAGAGTTAGCAAACTGTTCCAAGAAGGGAAGGGTGGAACTCTGTGTGATGAAGTCACACATCAGAAAGCAATCTCTCAGTAAGCTTCTCTCTAGTTATTATCTGAAGATATATCCTTTTTCACCATGGGCCCCTATGGGCTCCCAAATCTCACTTTGCAGATTCCACGAAAAGAGTGTTAGCAAACTGCTTCCTGAGAACTAAGCAGTAACTCTGGGAGAGGAATTCAGAGAGCAGAAAGAAGTTTCTCAGAAAGCTTCTTTCACGATTTGAACTGATGATATTTCCTTTATCACCGCAGGCCTCAATGCGATTCAAAGAAGTCCTCCTCAGGTTCCTCAAAAACACTGATAGTGGACTGCTGCATGAAACATAAGTGTAACTCTGAGAGATGAATTCACACATCACCAAGAAGTTTCTAACAAAGCTTCTTTCTAGTTTTCATCTGAGGATACTTCCTTTGTCACCGTAAGCTTCATTACGTTCAGAAGTATCCCATTGCAGATTTCCAGAAAACTGTGTTAGCAAACTGAACACTGAAGACAAACGTGTAACTCTGTGAGTTGCATTCACACATCGAAATGCAGTTTCTCAGAAGGCTTCTTTCCAGTTTTGATCTGAGGTTATTTCCTTTTTCACCATAGCCCACAATGAGCTCCCAAATATCACTTTGCAGAACACAAGATAACAGAGTTAGCAAACTGTTCCAAGAAGGGAAGGGTGGAACTCTGTGTGATGAAGTCACACATCAGAAAGCAATCTCTCAGTAAGCTTCTCTCTAGTTATTATCTGAAGATATATCCTTTTTCACCATGGGCCCCTATGGGCTCCCAAATCTCACTTTGCAGATTCCACGAAAAGAGTGTTAGCAAACTGCTTCCTGAGAACTAAGCAGTAACTCTGGGAGAGGAATTCAGAGAGCAGAAAGAAGTTTCTCAGAAAGCTTCTTTCACGATTTGAACTGATGATATTTCCTTTATCACCGCAGGCCTCAATGCGATTCAAAGAAGTCCTCCTCAGGTTCCTCAAAAACACTGATAGTGGACTGCTGCATGAAACATAAGTGTAACTCTGAGAGATGAATTCACACATCACCAAGAAGTTTCTAACAAAGCTTCTTTCTAGTTTTCATCTGAGGATACTTCCTTTGTCACCGTAAGCTTCATTACGTTCAGAAGTATCCCATTGCAGATTTCCAGAAAACTGTGTTAGCAAACTGAACACTGAAGACAAACGTGTAACTCTGTGAGTTGCATTCACACATCGAAATGCAGTTTCTCAGAAGGCTTCTTTCCAGTTTTGATCTGAGGTTATTTCCTTTTTCACCATAGCCCACAATGAGCTCCCAAATATCACTTTGCAGAACACAAGATAACAGAGTTAGCAAACTGTTCCAAGAAGGGAAGGGTGGAACTCTGTGTGATGAAGTCACACATCAGAAAGCAATCTCTCAGTAAGCTTCTCTCTAGTTATTATCTGAAGATATATCCTTTTTCACCATGGGCCCCTATGGGCTCCCAAATCTCACTTTGCAGATTCCACGAAAAGAGTGTTAGCAAACTGCTTCCTGAGAACTAAGCAGTAACTCTGGGAGAGGAATTCAGAGAGCAGAAAGAAGTTTCTCAGAAAGCTTCTTTCACGATTTGAACTGATGATATTTCCTTTATCACCGCAGGCCTCAATGCGATTCAAAGAAGTCCTCCTCAGGTTCCTCAAAAACACTGATAGTGGACTGCTGCATGAAACATAAGTGTAACTCTGAGAGATGAATTCACACATCACCAAGAAGTTTCTAACAAAGCTTCTTTCTAGTTTTCATCTGAGGATACTTCCTTTGTCACCGTAAGCTTCATTACGTTCAGAAGTATCCCATTGCAGATTTCCAGAAAACTGTGTTAGCAAACTGAACACTGAAGACAAACGTGTAACTCTGTGAGTTGCATTCACACATCGAAATGCAGTTTCTCAGAAGGCTTCTTTCCAGTTTTGATCTGAGGTTATTTCCTTTTTCACCATAGCCCACAATGAGCTCCCAAATATCACTTTGCAGAACACAAGATAACAGAGTTAGCAAACTGTTCCAAGAAGGGAAGGGTGGAACTCTGTGTGATGAAGTCACACATCAGAAAGCAATCTCTCAGTAAGCTTCTCTCTAGTTATTATCTGAAGATATATCCTTTTTCACCATGGGCCCCTATGGGCTCCCAAATCTCACTTTGCAGATTCCACGAAAAGAGTGTTAGCAAACTGCTTCCTGAGAACTAAGCAGTAACTCTGGGAGAGGAATTCAGAGAGCAGAAAGAAGTTTCTCAGAAAGCTTCTTTCACGATTTGAACTGATGATATTTCCTTTATCACCGCAGGCCTCAATGCGATTCAAAGAAGTCCTCCTCAGGTTCCTCAAAAACACTGATAGTGGACTGCTGCATGAAACATAAGTGTAACTCTGAGAGATGAATTCACACATCACCAAGAAGTTTCTAACAAAGCTTCTTTCTAGTTTTCATCTGAGGATACTTCCTTTGTCACCGTAAGCTTCATTACGTTCAGAAGTATCCCATTGCAGATTTCCAGAAAACTGTGTTAGCAAACTGAACACTGAAGACAAACGTGTAACTCTGTGAGTTGCATTCACACATCGAAATGCAGTTTCTCAGAAGGCTTCTTTCCAGTTTTGATCTGAGGTTATTTCCTTTTTCACCATAGCCCACAATGAGCTCCCAAATATCACTTTGCAGAACACAAGATAACAGAGTTAGCAAACTGTTCCAAGAAGGGAAGGGTGGAACTCTGTGTGATGAAGTCACACATCAGAAAGCAATCTCTCAGTAAGCTTCTCTCTAGTTATTATCTGAAGATATATCCTTTTTCACCATGGGCCCCTATGGGCTCCCAAATCTCACTTTGCAGATTCCACGAAAAGAGTGTTAGCAAACTGCTTCCTGAGAACTAAGCAGTAACTCTGGGAGAGGAATTCAGAGAGCAGAAAGAAGTTTCTCAGAAAGCTTCTTTCACGATTTGAACTGATGATATTTCCTTTATCACCGCAGGCCTCAATGCGATTCAAAGAAGTCCTCCTCAGGTTCCTCAAAAACACTGATAGTGGACTGCTGCATGAAACATAAGTGTAACTCTGAGAGATGAATTCACACATCACCAAGAAGTTTCTAACAAAGCTTCTTTCTAGTTTTCATCTGAGGATACTTCCTTTGTCACCGTAAGCTTCATTACGTTCAGAAGTATCCCATTGCAGATTTCCAGAAAACTGTGTTAGCAAACTGAACACTGAAGACAAACGTGTAACTCTGTGAGTTGCATTCACACATCGAAATGCAGTTTCTCAGAAGGCTTCTTTCCAGTTTTGATCTGAGGTTATTTCCTTTTTCACCATAGCCCACAATGAGCTCCCAAATATCACTTTGCAGAACACAAGATAACAGAGTTAGCAAACTGTTCCAAGAAGGGAAGGGTGGAACTCTGTGTGATGAAGTCACACATCAGAAAGCAATCTCTCAGTAAGCTTCTCTCTAGTTATTATCTGAAGATATATCCTTTTTCACCATGGGCCCCTATGGGCTCCCAAATCTCACTTTGCAGATTCCACGAAAAGAGTGTTAGCAAACTGCTTCCTGAGAACTAAGCAGTAACTCTGGGAGAGGAATTCAGAGAGCAGAAAGAAGTTTCTCAGAAAGCTTCTTTCACGATTTGAACTGATGATATTTCCTTTATCACCGCAGGCCTCAATGCGATTCAAAGAAGTCCTCCTCAGGTTCCTCAAAAACACTGATAGTGGACTGCTGCATGAAACATAAGTGTAACTCTGAGAGATGAATTCACACATCACCAAGAAGTTTCTAACAAAGCTTCTTTCTAGTTTTCATCTGAGGATACTTCCTTTGTCACCGTAAGCTTCATTACGTTCAGAAGTATCCCATTGCAGATTTCCAGAAAACTGTGTTAGCAAACTGAACACTGAAGACAAACGTGTAACTCTGTGAGTTGCATTCACACATCGAAATGCAGTTTCTCAGAAGGCTTCTTTCCAGTTTTGATCTGAGGTTATTTCCTTTTTCACCATAGCCCACAATGAGCTCCCAAATATCACTTTGCAGAACACAAGATAACAGAGTTAGCAAACTGTTCCAAGAAGGGAAGGGTGGAACTCTGTGTGATGAAGTCACACATCAGAAAGCAATCTCTCAGTAAGCTTCTCTCTAGTTATTATCTGAAGATATATCCTTTTTCACCATGGGCCCCTATGGGCTCCCAAATCTCACTTTGCAGATTCCACGAAAAGAGTGTTAGCAAACTGCTTCCTGAGAACTAAGCAGTAACTCTGGGAGAGGAATTCAGAGAGCAGAAAGAAGTTTCTCAGAAAGCTTCTTTCACGATTTGAACTGATGATATTTCCTTTATCACCGCAGGCCTCAATGCGATTCAAAGAAGTCCTCCTCAGGTTCCTCAAAAACACTGATAGTGGACTGCTGCATGAAACATAAGTGTAACTCTGAGAGATGAATTCACACATCACCAAGAAGTTTCTAACAAAGCTTCTTTCTAGTTTTCATCTGAGGATACTTCCTTTGTCACCGTAAGCTTCATTACGTTCAGAAGTATCCCATTGCAGATTTCCAGAAAACTGTGTTAGCAAACTGAACACTGAAGACAAACGTGTAACTCTGTGAGTTGCATTCACACATCGAAATGCAGTTTCTCAGAAGGCTTCTTTCCAGTTTTGATCTGAGGTTATTTCCTTTTTCACCATAGCCCACAATGAGCTCCCAAATATCACTTTGCAGAACACAAGATAACAGAGTTAGCAAACTGTTCCAAGAAGGGAAGGGTGGAACTCTGTGTGATGAAGTCACACATCAGAAAGCAATCTCTCAGTAAGCTTCTCTCTAGTTATTATCTGAAGATATATCCTTTTTCACCATGGGCCCCTATGGGCTCCCAAATCTCACTTTGCAGATTCCACGAAAAGAGTGTTAGCAAACTGCTTCCTGAGAACTAAGCAGTAACTCTGGGAGAGGAATTCAGAGAGCAGAAAGAAGTTTCTCAGAAAGCTTCTTTCACGATTTGAACTGATGATATTTCCTTTATCACCGCAGGCCTCAATGCGATTCAAAGAAGTCCTCCTCAGGTTCCTCAAAAACACTGATAGTGGACTGCTGCATGAAACATAAGTGTAACTCTGAGAGATGAATTCACACATCACCAAGAAGTTTCTAACAAAGCTTCTTTCTAGTTTTCATCTGAGGATACTTCCTTTGTCACCGTAAGCTTCATTACGTTCAGAAGTATCCCATTGCAGATTTCCAGAAAACTGTGTTAGCAAACTGAACACTGAAGACAAACGTGTAACTCTGTGAGTTGCATTCACACATCGAAATGCAGTTTCTCAGAAGGCTTCTTTCCAGTTTTGATCTGAGGTTATTTCCTTTTTCACCATAGCCCACAATGAGCTCCCAAATATCACTTTGCAGAACACAAGATAACAGAGTTAGCAAACTGTTCCAAGAAGGGAAGGGTGGAACTCTGTGTGATGAAGTCACACATCAGAAAGCAATCTCTCAGTAAGCTTCTCTCTAGTTATTATCTGAAGATATATCCTTTTTCACCATGGGCCCCTATGGGCTCCCAAATCTCACTTTGCAGATTCCACGAAAAGAGTGTTAGCAAACTGCTTCCTGAGAACTAAGCAGTAACTCTGGGAGAGGAATTCAGAGAGCAGAAAGAAGTTTCTCAGAAAGCTTCTTTCACGATTTGAACTGATGATATTTCCTTTATCACCGCAGGCCTCAATGCGATTCAAAGAAGTCCTCCTCAGGTTCCTCAAAAACACTGATAGTGGACTGCTGCATGAAACATAAGTGTAACTCTGAGAGATGAATTCACACATCACCAAGAAGTTTCTAACAAAGCTTCTTTCTAGTTTTCATCTGAGGATACTTCCTTTGTCACCGTAAGCTTCATTACGTTCAGAAGTATCCCATTGCAGATTTCCAGAAAACTGTGTTAGCAAACTGAACACTGAAGACAAACGTGTAACTCTGTGAGTTGCATTCACACATCGAAATGCAGTTTCTCAGAAGGCTTCTTTCCAGTTTTGATCTGAGGTTATTTCCTTTTTCACCATAGCCCACAATGAGCTCCCAAATATCACTTTGCAGAACACAAGATAACAGAGTTAGCAAACTGTTCCAAGAAGGGAAGGGTGGAACTCTGTGTGATGAAGTCACACATCAGAAAGCAATCTCTCAGTAAGCTTCTCTCTAGTTATTATCTGAAGATATATCCTTTTTCACCATGGGCCCCTATGGGCTCCCAAATCTCACTTTGCAGATTCCACGAAAAGAGTGTTAGCAAACTGCTTCCTGAGAACTAAGCAGTAACTCTGGGAGAGGAATTCAGAGAGCAGAAAGAAGTTTCTCAGAAAGCTTCTTTCACGATTTGAACTGATGATATTTCCTTTATCACCGCAGGCCTCAATGCGATTCAAAGAAGTCCTCCTCAGGTTCCTCAAAAACACTGATAGTGGACTGCTGCATGAAACATAAGTGTAACTCTGAGAGATGAATTCACACATCACCAAGAAGTTTCTAACAAAGCTTCTTTCTAGTTTTCATCTGAGGATACTTCCTTTGTCACCGTAAGCTTCATTACGTTCAGAAGTATCCCATTGCAGATTTCCAGAAAACTGTGTTAGCAAACTGAACACTGAAGACAAACGTGTAACTCTGTGAGTTGCATTCACACATCGAAATGCAGTTTCTCAGAAGGCTTCTTTCCAGTTTTGATCTGAGGTTATTTCCTTTTTCACCATAGCCCACAATGAGCTCCCAAATATCACTTTGCAGAACACAAGATAACAGAGTTAGCAAACTGTTCCAAGAAGGGAAGGGTGGAACTCTGTGTGATGAAGTCACACATCAGAAAGCAATCTCTCAGTAAGCTTCTCTCTAGTTATTATCTGAAGATATATCCTTTTTCACCATGGGCCCCTATGGGCTCCCAAATCTCACTTTGCAGATTCCACGAAAAGAGTGTTAGCAAACTGCTTCCTGAGAACTAAGCAGTAACTCTGGGAGAGGAATTCAGAGAGCAGAAAGAAGTTTCTCAGAAAGCTTCTTTCACGATTTGAACTGATGATATTTCCTTTATCACCGCAGGCCTCAATGCGATTCAAAGAAGTCCTCCTCAGGTTCCTCAAAAACACTGATAGTGGACTGCTGCATGAAACATAAGTGTAACTCTGAGAGATGAATTCACACATCACCAAGAAGTTTCTAACAAAGCTTCTTTCTAGTTTTCATCTGAGGATACTTCCTTTGTCACCGTAAGCTTCATTACGTTCAGAAGTATCCCATTGCAGATTTCCAGAAAACTGTGTTAGCAAACTGAACACTGAAGACAAACGTGTAACTCTGTGAGTTGCATTCACACATCGAAATGCAGTTTCTCAGAAGGCTTCTTTCCAGTTTTGATCTGAGGTTATTTCCTTTTTCACCATAGCCCACAATGAGCTCCCAAATATCACTTTGCAGAACACAAGATAACAGAGTTAGCAAACTGTTCCAAGAAGGGAAGGGTGGAACTCTGTGTGATGAAGTCACACATCAGAAAGCAATCTCTCAGTAAGCTTCTCTCTAGTTATTATCTGAAGATATATCCTTTTTCACCATGGGCCCCTATGGGCTCCCAAATCTCACTTTGCAGATTCCACGAAAAGAGTGTTAGCAAACTGCTTCCTGAGAACTAAGCAGTAACTCTGGGAGAGGAATTCAGAGAGCAGAAAGAAGTTTCTCAGAAAGCTTCTTTCACGATTTGAACTGATGATATTTCCTTTATCACCGCAGGCCTCAATGCGATTCAAAGAAGTCCTCCTCAGGTTCCTCAAAAACACTGATAGTGGACTGCTGCATGAAACATAAGTGTAACTCTGAGAGATGAATTCACACATCACCAAGAAGTTTCTAACAAAGCTTCTTTCTAGTTTTCATCTGAGGATACTTCCTTTGTCACCGTAAGCTTCATTACGTTCAGAAGTATCCCATTGCAGATTTCCAGAAAACTGTGTTAGCAAACTGAACACTGAAGACAAACGTGTAACTCTGTGAGTTGCATTCACACATCGAAATGCAGTTTCTCAGAAGGCTTCTTTCCAGTTTTGATCTGAGGTTATTTCCTTTTTCACCATAGCCCACAATGAGCTCCCAAATATCACTTTGCAGAACACAAGATAACAGAGTTAGCAAACTGTTCCAAGAAGGGAAGGGTGGAACTCTGTGTGATGAAGTCACACATCAGAAAGCAATCTCTCAGTAAGCTTCTCTCTAGTTATTATCTGAAGATATATCCTTTTTCACCATGGGCCCCTATGGGCTCCCAAATCTCACTTTGCAGATTCCACGAAAAGAGTGTTAGCAAACTGCTTCCTGAGAACTAAGCAGTAACTCTGGGAGAGGAATTCAGAGAGCAGAAAGAAGTTTCTCAGAAAGCTTCTTTCACGATTTGAACTGATGATATTTCCTTTATCACCGCAGGCCTCAATGCGATTCAAAGAAGTCCTCCTCAGGTTCCTCAAAAACACTGATAGTGGACTGCTGCATGAAACATAAGTGTAACTCTGAGAGATGAATTCACACATCACCAAGAAGTTTCTAACAAAGCTTCTTTCTAGTTTTCATCTGAGGATACTTCCTTTGTCACCGTAAGCTTCATTACGTTCAGAAGTATCCCATTGCAGATTTCCAGAAAACTGTGTTAGCAAACTGAACACTGAAGACAAACGTGTAACTCTGTGAGTTGCATTCACACATCGAAATGCAGTTTCTCAGAAGGCTTCTTTCCAGTTTTGATCTGAGGTTATTTCCTTTTTCACCATAGCCCACAATGAGCTCCCAAATATCACTTTGCAGAACACAAGATAACAGAGTTAGCAAACTGTTCCAAGAAGGGAAGGGTGGAACTCTGTGTGATGAAGTCACACATCAGAAAGCAATCTCTCAGTAAGCTTCTCTCTAGTTATTATCTGAAGATATATCCTTTTTCACCATGGGCCCCTATGGGCTCCCAAATCTCACTTTGCAGATTCCACGAAAAGAGTGTTAGCAAACTGCTTCCTGAGAACTAAGCAGTAACTCTGGGAGAGGAATTCAGAGAGCAGAAAGAAGTTTCTCAGAAAGCTTCTTTCACGATTTGAACTGATGATATTTCCTTTATCACCGCAGGCCTCAATGCGATTCAAAGAAGTCCTCCTCAGGTTCCTCAAAAACACTGATAGTGGACTGCTGCATGAAACATAAGTGTAACTCTGAGAGATGAATTCACACATCACCAAGAAGTTTCTAACAAAGCTTCTTTCTAGTTTTCATCTGAGGATACTTCCTTTGTCACCGTAAGCTTCATTACGTTCAGAAGTATCCCATTGCAGATTTCCAGAAAACTGTGTTAGCAAACTGAACACTGAAGACAAACGTGTAACTCTGTGAGTTGCATTCACACATCGAAATGCAGTTTCTCAGAAGGCTTCTTTCCAGTTTTGATCTGAGGTTATTTCCTTTTTCACCATAGCCCACAATGAGCTCCCAAATATCACTTTGCAGAACACAAGATAACAGAGTTAGCAAACTGTTCCAAGAAGGGAAGGGTGGAACTCTGTGTGATGAAGTCACACATCAGAAAGCAATCTCTCAGTAAGCTTCTCTCTAGTTATTATCTGAAGATATATCCTTTTTCACCATGGGCCCCTATGGGCTCCCAAATCTCACTTTGCAGATTCCACGAAAAGAGTGTTAGCAAACTGCTTCCTGAGAACTAAGCAGTAACTCTGGGAGAGGAATTCAGAGAGCAGAAAGAAGTTTCTCAGAAAGCTTCTTTCACGATTTGAACTGATGATATTTCCTTTATCACCGCAGGCCTCAATGCGATTCAAAGAAGTCCTCCTCAGGTTCCTCAAAAACACTGATAGTGGACTGCTGCATGAAACATAAGTGTAACTCTGAGAGATGAATTCACACATCACCAAGAAGTTTCTAACAAAGCTTCTTTCTAGTTTTCATCTGAGGATACTTCCTTTGTCACCGTAAGCTTCATTACGTTCAGAAGTATCCCATTGCAGATTTCCAGAAAACTGTGTTAGCAAACTGAACACTGAAGACAAACGTGTAACTCTGTGAGTTGCATTCACACATCGAAATGCAGTTTCTCAGAAGGCTTCTTTCCAGTTTTGATCTGAGGTTATTTCCTTTTTCACCATAGCCCACAATGAGCTCCCAAATATCACTTTGCAGAACACAAGATAACAGAGTTAGCAAACTGTTCCAAGAAGGGAAGGGTGGAACTCTGTGTGATGAAGTCACACATCAGAAAGCAATCTCTCAGTAAGCTTCTCTCTAGTTATTATCTGAAGATATATCCTTTTTCACCATGGGCCCCTATGGGCTCCCAAATCTCACTTTGCAGATTCCACGAAAAGAGTGTTAGCAAACTGCTTCCTGAGAACTAAGCAGTAACTCTGGGAGAGGAATTCAGAGAGCAGAAAGAAGTTTCTCAGAAAGCTTCTTTCACGATTTGAACTGATGATATTTCCTTTATCACCGCAGGCCTCAATGCGATTCAAAGAAGTCCTCCTCAGGTTCCTCAAAAACACTGATAGTGGACTGCTGCATGAAACATAAGTGTAACTCTGAGAGATGAATTCACACATCACCAAGAAGTTTCTAACAAAGCTTCTTTCTAGTTTTCATCTGAGGATACTTCCTTTGTCACCGTAAGCTTCATTACGTTCAGAAGTATCCCATTGCAGATTTCCAGAAAACTGTGTTAGCAAACTGAACACTGAAGACAAACGTGTAACTCTGTGAGTTGCATTCACACATCGAAATGCAGTTTCTCAGAAGGCTTCTTTCCAGTTTTGATCTGAGGTTATTTCCTTTTTCACCATAGCCCACAATGAGCTCCCAAATATCACTTTGCAGAACACAAGATAACAGAGTTAGCAAACTGTTCCAAGAAGGGAAGGGTGGAACTCTGTGTGATGAAGTCACACATCAGAAAGCAATCTCTCAGTAAGCTTCTCTCTAGTTATTATCTGAAGATATATCCTTTTTCACCATGGGCCCCTATGGGCTCCCAAATCTCACTTTGCAGATTCCACGAAAAGAGTGTTAGCAAACTGCTTCCTGAGAACTAAGCAGTAACTCTGGGAGAGGAATTCAGAGAGCAGAAAGAAGTTTCTCAGAAAGCTTCTTTCACGATTTGAACTGATGATATTTCCTTTATCACCGCAGGCCTCAATGCGATTCAAAGAAGTCCTCCTCAGGTTCCTCAAAAACACTGATAGTGGACTGCTGCATGAAACATAAGTGTAACTCTGAGAGATGAATTCACACATCACCAAGAAGTTTCTAACAAAGCTTCTTTCTAGTTTTCATCTGAGGATACTTCCTTTGTCACCGTAAGCTTCATTACGTTCAGAAGTATCCCATTGCAGATTTCCAGAAAACTGTGTTAGCAAACTGAACACTGAAGACAAACGTGTAACTCTGTGAGTTGCATTCACACATCGAAATGCAGTTTCTCAGAAGGCTTCTTTCCAGTTTTGATCTGAGGTTATTTCCTTTTTCACCATAGCCCACAATGAGCTCCCAAATATCACTTTGCAGAACACAAGATAACAGAGTTAGCAAACTGTTCCAAGAAGGGAAGGGTGGAACTCTGTGTGATGAAGTCACACATCAGAAAGCAATCTCTCAGTAAGCTTCTCTCTAGTTATTATCTGAAGATATATCCTTTTTCACCATGGGCCCCTATGGGCTCCCAAATCTCACTTTGCAGATTCCACGAAAAGAGTGTTAGCAAACTGCTTCCTGAGAACTAAGCAGTAACTCTGGGAGAGGAATTCAGAGAGCAGAAAGAAGTTTCTCAGAAAGCTTCTTTCACGATTTGAACTGATGATATTTCCTTTATCACCGCAGGCCTCAATGCGATTCAAAGAAGTCCTCCTCAGGTTCCTCAAAAACACTGATAGTGGACTGCTGCATGAAACATAAGTGTAACTCTGAGAGATGAATTCACACATCACCAAGAAGTTTCTAACAAAGCTTCTTTCTAGTTTTCATCTGAGGATACTTCCTTTGTCACCGTAAGCTTCATTACGTTCAGAAGTATCCCATTGCAGATTTCCAGAAAACTGTGTTAGCAAACTGAACACTGAAGACAAACGTGTAACTCTGTGAGTTGCATTCACACATCGAAATGCAGTTTCTCAGAAGGCTTCTTTCCAGTTTTGATCTGAGGTTATTTCCTTTTTCACCATAGCCCACAATGAGCTCCCAAATATCACTTTGCAGAACACAAGATAACAGAGTTAGCAAACTGTTCCAAGAAGGGAAGGGTGGAACTCTGTGTGATGAAGTCACACATCAGAAAGCAATCTCTCAGTAAGCTTCTCTCTAGTTATTATCTGAAGATATATCCTTTTTCACCATGGGCCCCTATGGGCTCCCAAATCTCACTTTGCAGATTCCACGAAAAGAGTGTTAGCAAACTGCTTCCTGAGAACTAAGCAGTAACTCTGGGAGAGGAATTCAGAGAGCAGAAAGAAGTTTCTCAGAAAGCTTCTTTCACGATTTGAACTGATGATATTTCCTTTATCACCGCAGGCCTCAATGCGATTCAAAGAAGTCCTCCTCAGGTTCCTCAAAAACACTGATAGTGGACTGCTGCATGAAACATAAGTGTAACTCTGAGAGATGAATTCACACATCACCAAGAAGTTTCTAACAAAGCTTCTTTCTAGTTTTCATCTGAGGATACTTCCTTTGTCACCGTAAGCTTCATTACGTTCAGAAGTATCCCATTGCAGATTTCCAGAAAACTGTGTTAGCAAACTGAACACTGAAGACAAACGTGTAACTCTGTGAGTTGCATTCACACATCGAAATGCAGTTTCTCAGAAGGCTTCTTTCCAGTTTTGATCTGAGGTTATTTCCTTTTTCACCATAGCCCACAATGAGCTCCCAAATATCACTTTGCAGAACACAAGATAACAGAGTTAGCAAACTGTTCCAAGAAGGGAAGGGTGGAACTCTGTGTGATGAAGTCACACATCAGAAAGCAATCTCTCAGTAAGCTTCTCTCTAGTTATTATCTGAAGATATATCCTTTTTCACCATGGGCCCCTATGGGCTCCCAAATCTCACTTTGCAGATTCCACGAAAAGAGTGTTAGCAAACTGCTTCCTGAGAACTAAGCAGTAACTCTGGGAGAGGAATTCAGAGAGCAGAAAGAAGTTTCTCAGAAAGCTTCTTTCACGATTTGAACTGATGATATTTCCTTTATCACCGCAGGCCTCAATGCGATTCAAAGAAGTCCTCCTCAGGTTCCTCAAAAACACTGATAGCGGACTGCTGCATGAACATAAGTGTAACTCTGAGAGATGAATTCACACATCACCAAGAAGTTTCTAACAAAGCTTCTTTCTAGTTTTCATCTGAGGATACTTCCTTTGTCACCGTAAGCTTCATTACGTTCAGAAGTATCCCATTGCAGATTTCCAGAAAACTGTGTTAGCAAACTGAACACTGAAGACAAACGTGTAACTCTGTGAGTTGCATTCACACATCGAAATGCAGTTTCTCAGAAGGCTTCTTTCCAGTTTTGATCTGAGGTTATTTCCTTTTTCACCATAGCCCACAATGAGCTCCCAAATATCACTTTGCAGAACACAAGATAACAGAGTTAGCAAACTGTTCCAAGAAGGGAATGGTGGAACTCTGTGTGATGAAGTCACACATCAGAAAGCAATCTCTCAGTAAGCTTCTCTCTAGTTATTATCTGAAGATATATCCCTTTCTCACCATGGGCCCCTATGGGGCTCCCAAATCTCACTTTGCAGAATTCCACCAAAAGAGTGTTAGCAAACTGCTTCCTGAGAACTAAGCTGTAACTCTGGGAAAGGAATTCAGAGATCACGAGGAAGTTTCTCAGAAAGCTTCTTTCACGATTTGAATTGATGATATTTTCTTTATCAATGCAGGCCTCAGTGCGATTCAAAGAAGTCCTCCTCAGGTTCCTCAAAAACACTGATAGCGGACTGCTGCATGAAACATAAGTGTAACTCTGTGACATGAATTCACACATCACCAAGAAGTTTCTAACAGAGCTTCTTTCTAGTTTTCATCTGAGGATACTTCCTTTGTTACCGTAAGCTTCATTGCGTTCAGAAGTATCCCATTGCAGATTTCCAGAAAACTGTGTTAGCAAACTGAACACTGAAGACAAACGTGTAACTCTGTGAGTTGCATTCACACATCGAAATGCAGTTTCTCAGAAGACTTCTTTCGAGTTTTGATCTGAGGTTACTTCCTTTTCTCACCATAGCCCACAATGAGCTCCCAAATATCACTCTGCAGAACACAAGATAACAGAGTTAGCAAACTGTTCCAAGAAGGGAAGGGTGGAACTCTGTGTGATGAAGTCACACATCAGAAAGCAATCTCTCAGTAAGCTTCTCTCTAGTTATTATCTGAAGATATATCCTTTTTCACCATAGGCCCCTATAAGCTCCCAAATCTCACTTTGCAGATTCCACGAAAAGAGTGTTAGGAAACTGCTTCCTGAGAACTAAGCTGTAACCCTGGGAGAGGAATTCAGAGATCACAAAGAAGTTTCTCAGAAAGCTTCTTTCACGATTTGAACTGATGATATTTCCTTTATCAATGCAGGCCTCAGTGCGATTCAAAGAAGTCCTCCTCAGGTTCCTCAAAAACAATGATAGCGGACTGCTGCATGAAACATAAGTGTAACTCTGAGAGATGAATTCACACATCACCAAGAAGTTTCTAACAAAGTTACTTGCTAGTTTTCATCTGAGGATACTTCCTTTGTCACCGTAAGCTTCATTACGTTCAGAAGTATCCCATTGCAGATTTCCAGACAACTGAGTTAGCAAACTGCACACTGAAGACAAACCTGTAACTCTGTGAGTTGCATTCACACATCAAAATGCAGTTTCTCAGAAGGCTTCTTTCGAGTTTTGATCTGAGGTTATTTCCTTTTTCACAATAGCCCACAATGAGCTCCCAGATATCACTTTGTAGAACAAAAGATAACAGAGTTAGCAAACTGTTCCAAGAAGGAAAGTGTGGAAATCTCTGTGATGAAGTCACACATCAGAAAGCAATCTCTCAGTAAGCTTCTCTCTAGTTATTATCTGAAGATATATTCTTTTCCACCATGGGCGCCTATGAGCTCCCAAATCTCACTCTGTAGATTCCACTAAAAGATTGTTAGCAAACTGTATCCTGAGAAGTAAGCTGTAACTCTGAGAGAGGAATTCAGAGATCAGAAAGAAGTTTCGCAGAAAGCTTCTTTCACATTTTGAACTGCTGCTATTTCCTTTATCAGCGTAGGCCTCATGCGATCCAAAGAAGTCTTGCTCAGGTTCCTCAAAAACAGTGATAATGGACTGCTGCATGAACCATCACTGTAACTCTGTGAGATGAATTCACACATCACCAAGAAGTTTCTAACAAAGCTTCTTTCTAGTTTTCATCTGAGGATATTTCCTTTGTCACCGTAAGCTTCATTGCGTTCAGAAGTATCCCATTGCACATTTCCAGAAAACTGTGTGAGCAAGCTGAACACTGAAGACAAACGTGTATTCTATGATTTGCTTCACACATCGAAATGCAGTTCTCAGGAAGGCTTCTTTCGAGTTTTGATCCGTGATTATTTCTTTTTCACCATAGCCCACAATGAGCTCCCAATATCACATTGCAGAGCACAAGAAACAGAGTTAGCAAACTGTTCCAAGAAGGGAAGTGTGGAAACTCTGTGTGATGAAGTCACATATCAGCAAGCAATCCCTCAGTAAGCTTCTCTGTAGTTATTATCTGAAGATATATCCTTTTCCACCATGGGCCCCTATGGGCTCCCAAATCTCACTCTGCAGTTTCCACGAAAATAGTGTTAGCAAACTGCTTCCTGAGAACTAAAGCTGTAACCACTGGGAGAGGAATTCAGAGATCACAAAGATGTTTCTCAGAAAGCTTCTTTCGCGATTTGAACTGATGATATTTCCTTTATCACCGCAGTCCTCAATGCGATCATAGAGTCCTCCTCAGTTTCCTCAAAAACACTGATAGCGGACTGCTGCATGAAACATAAGTGTAACTCTGAGAGATGAATTCAAACATCACCAAGAAGTTTCTAAAAAGCTTCTTTCTAGTTTTCATCTGAGGATACTTCCTTTATCACCGTAAGCTTCGTTACGTTCAGAAGTATCCCATTGCAGATTTCCAGAAAACTGTGTTAGCCAACTGAACACTGAACAAAAACGTGTAACTCTGTGAGTTGCATTCACACATCGAAATGCAGTTTCTCAGAAGGCTTCTTTCGAGTTTTGATCTGAGGATATTTCCTTTTTCACCATAGCTCACAATGAGCTCCCAAATATCACTTTGCAGAACACAAGATAAAAGAGTTAGCAAACTGTTCCAAGAACGGAAGTGTGGAACTCTGTGTGATGAAGTAACACATCAGAAAGCAATCTCTCAGTAAGCTTCTCTCTAGTTATTATCTGAAGATATATCCTTTTCCACCATGGGCCCCATGGGCTCCCATATCTCACTCTGCAGATTCCAAGAAAAGAGTGTTAGCAAACTTTTTCCTGAGAACTAAGCTGTAACTCTGTGACAGGAATTCACAGATCACAAGGAAGTATCTCAGAAAGCATCTTTCACGTTTTGAACTGCTGATATTTCCTTTATCAGCATAGGCCTCCAAGCGATCCAAAGAAGTCCCTCTCA
>NC_044551.1:89178355-89227430 GCF_007565055.1 Rhinopithecus roxellana
GTAACTCTGTGAGTTGCATTCACACATCGAAATGCAGTTTTCAGAAGGCTTTTTCCAGTTTTGATCTGAGGTTATCTCCTTTTCACCATAGCCACAATGAGCTCCCATATCACTTGCAGCACAAGATACAGAGTTAGCAACTGTTCCAAGAAGGAAAGGTGGAACTCTGTGATGAAGTCACACATCAGAAAGCAATCTCTCAGTAAGCTTCTCTCTAGTTATTATCGGAAGATTATCCTTTTCACCATGGGCCCCTATGGGCTACCAATCTCACTTGCAGATTCCACCAAAAGAAGTGTTACAAACTGCTTCCTGAGAACTAAGCAGTAACTCTGGAGAGGAATTCAGAGAGCAGAAAGAAGTTTCTCCGAAAGCTTCTTTCACGGTTTGAACTGATGACATTTCCTTTATCAAGCTGGCCTCCAGCGATTCAAAGAAGTCCTCCTCATGTTCCTCAAAAACAATGATAGTGGACTGCTGCATGAAACATAAGTGTACTCTGAGAGAGAATTCACACATCACCAAGAAGTTTCTAACAAGCTTCTTCTAGTTTTCATCTGAGGATACTTCCTTTGTCACCGTAAGCTTCATTACGTTCAAAGTATCCCATTGCAGATTTCCAGAAAACTGTGTAGCAAACTGAACACTGAGACAAAAGTGTTACTCTGTGAGTTGCATTCACATCGAAATGCAGTTTTCTCAGAAGCTTCTTTCCACTTTTGATGTGAGGTATTTCCTTTTTCCCCATAGTCCCAATGAGCTCCCAATATCACTTTGCAGAACACAAGATAACAGAGTTAGCAACTGTCCAAGAAGGGAAGTGGAACTCTGTGTGATGAAGTCACATACAGAAAGCAATCTCTCAGTAAGCTTCTCTCTAGTTATTATCTGAAGATATAACCTTTTTCACCATGGCAACTATGGGCTCCCCGAAATCTCACTTTGCAGATTCCACGAAAAGTGTATAGCAAAGTGCTTCCTGAGAACTAAGCAGTAACTCTGGGAGAGGAATTCAGAGAGTAGAAAGAAGTCTCTCAGAAAGCTTCTTTCACGATTTGACTGATGATATTTCCTTTATATCCGCAGGCCTCAATGCGATTCAAAGAAGTCCTCCTCAGGTTCCTCAAAAACACTGATAGTGGACTGCTGCATGAACATAAGTGCACCTGAGAGATGAATTCACACATCACCAAGAAGTTTCTAACAAGCTTCTTTCTAGTTTTCATCTGAGGATACTTCCTTTGTCACGTAAGCTTCATTACGTTCAGAAGTATCCCATTGCAGATTTCCAGAAAACTGTGTTAGCAAACTGAACACTGAAGACAAACGTGTAACTCTGTGAGTTGCATTCACACATCGAAATGCAGTTTCTCAGAAGGCTTCTTTCCAGTTTTGAGTGAGGTTATTTCCTTTTTCACCATAGCCCCAATGAGCTCCCAAATATCACTTTGCAGAACACAAGATAACAGAGTTAGCAACTGTTCCAAGAAGGGAAGGTGGAACTCTGTGCGATGAAGTCACACATCAGAAAGCAATCTCTCTGTAAGCTTCTCTCTAGTTATTATCTGAAGATATATCCTTTTTCACCATGGGCCCCTATGGGCTCCCAAATCTCACTTTGCAGATTCCACGAAAAGTGTTAGCAAACTGCTTCCTGAGAACTAAGCAGTAACTCTGGGAGAGGAATTCAGAGAGAAAGTAAGTTTCACAGAAAGCTTCTTTCACGATTTGAACTGATGATATTTCCTTTATCACCGCAGGCCTCAATGCGATTCAAAGAAGTCCTCCTCAGTTCCTCAAAAACACTGATAGTGGACTGCTGCATGAAACATAAGTGTAATTCGGAGAGATGAATTCAACACATCACCAAGAAGTTTCTAACAAAGCTTCTTTCCGTTTTCATCTGAGGATACTTCCTTTCACCGTAAGCTTCATTACGTTCAGAGTATCCCATTGCAGATTTCCAGAAAACTGTGTTAGCAAACTGAACACTGAAGACAAACCTGTAACTCTGTGATTGCATTCACACATCGAAATGCAGTTTCTCAGAAGTCTTCTTTCCGTTTTGATCTGAGGTTATTCCTTTTTCACCATAGCACAATGAGCTCCCAAATATCACTTTGCAGAACACAGATAACAGAGTTAGCAAACTGTTCCAAGAAGGAAGTGTGGAACTCTGTGTGTGAAGTCACACAAAGAAAGCAATCTCTCAGTAGCTTCTCTCTAGTTATTATCTGAAGATATATCCTTTTTCACCATGGGCCCCTATGGGCTCCAAATCTCACTTTGCAGATTCCACGAAAAGATGTTAGCAAACTGCTTCCTGGAGAACTAAGCAGTAACTCTGGGAGAGGAATTCAGAGCGACAGAAAGAAGTTTCTCAGAAAGCTTCTTTCACGATTTGAACTGATGATATTTCCTTATCACCGCAGGCCTCAATACGATTCAAAGAAGTCCTCCTCAGGTTTCCTCAAAAACACTGATATGGACTGCTGCATGAAACATAATTAAATGAATTCCCACAATTCACACAACAGAGTTTCTAACAACTCGTTCTGTCTTTCTGTTTCATCTGAGATACTTCCTTTGTCACCGTAAGCTTCTTTCACGTCAAGAATCCCATTGCAGATTTCCAGAAAACTGTGTTAGCAAACTGACACTGAAGACAAACGTGTAACTCTGTGAGTTGCATGACACATCGAAACGCAGTTTTCTCAGAAGGCTCTTTCCAGTTTTGATCTGAGGTTATTTCCTTTTTCACCATAGCCCACAATGAGCTCCAAATATCACTTTGCAGACACAAGATAACAGAGTTAGCAAACTGTTCCAAGAAGGGAAGGGTGGAACTCTGTGTGATGAAGTCACACATCAGAAAGCAATCTCTCAGTAAGCTTCTCTCTAGTTATTATCTGAAGATATATATCCTTTTTCACCATGGGCCCCTATGGGCTCCCAAATCTCACTTTGCAGATTCCACGAAAAGAGTGTTAGCAAACTGCTTCCTGAGAACTAAGCAGTAACTCTGGGAGAGGAATTCAGAGAGCAGAAAGTTTTCACAGAAAGCTTCTTTCACGATTTGAACTGATGATATTTCCTTTATCACCGCAGGCCTCAAGCGATTCGAAGAAGTCCTCCTCAGTTCCTCCAAAACACTGGTATTGGACTGCTGCATGAAACATAAGTGTAACTCTGAGAGATGAATTCACATCACCAAGAAGTTTCTAACAAAGCTTCTTTCTAGTTTTCATCTGAGGATACTTCCTTTGTCACCGTAAGCTCCATGACGTTCAGAAGTATCCCATTGCAGATTTCCAAAAACTGTGTTAGCAACTGAACACTGAAGACAAACGTGTAACACTGTGAGTTGCATTCACACATCGAAATGCAGTTTCTCAGAAGGCTTTTTTCCAGTTTTGATCTGAGGTTATTTCCTTTTTCACCATAGCCCACATGAGCTCCAAATATCACTTTGCAGAACACAAGATAACAGAGTTAGCAAAGTGTTCAAGAAGGGAAAGGTGGAACTCTGTGTGATGAAGTCACACATCAGAAAGCAATCTCTCATGTAAGCTTCTCTCTAGTTATTATCGGAAGATATATCCTTTTCACCAGGGGCCCCTATGGGCTCCCAAATCTCACTTTGCAGATTCCACGAAAGAGTGTTAGCAAACTGCTCTCCTGAGAACTAAGCAGTAACTCTGGGATGGAATGTCAGAGAGCAGAAAGAAGTTCTCAGAAAGCTTCTTTCGCGATTTGAACTGATGATATTTCCTTTAACACCGCAGGCCTCAATGCGATTCAAAGAAGTCCTCCTCAGGTTCCTCAAAAACACTGATAGTGGACTGCTGCATGAAACATAAGTGTAACTTGAGAGATGAATTCACACATCACCAAGAAGTTTCTAACAAAGCTTCTTTCGTTTTCATCTGAGGATACTTCCTTTGTCACCGTAAGCTTCATTACGTTCAGAAGTATCCCATTGCAGATTTCCAGAAAACTGTGTTAGCAAACTGAACACTGAAGACAAACGTGTAACTCTGTGAGTTGCATTCACACATCGAAATGCAGTTTCTCAGAAGTCTTCTTTCCAGTTTTGATCTGAGGTTATTTCCTTTTTCACCATAGCCCAATGAGCTCCCAAATATCACTTTGCAGAACACAAATAACAGAGTTAGCAAACTGTTCCAAGAATGGAAGTGTGGAACTCTGTGTGTTGAAGTCACACAAAGAAAGCAATCTCTCAGTAAGCTTCTCTCTAGTTATTATCTGAAGATATATCCTTTTTCACCATGGGCCCCTATGGGCTCCCAAATCTCACTTTGCAGATTCCACGAAAAGAGTGTTAGCAAACTGCTTCCTGAGAACTAAGCAGTAACTCTGGGAGAGGAATTCAGAGCGCAGAAAGAAGTTTCTCAGAAAGCTTCTTTCACGATTTGAACTGATGATATTTCCTTTATCACCGCAGGCTCAATGCGATTCAAAGAAGTCCTCCTCAGGTTCCTCAAAAACACTGATAGTGGACTGCTGCATGAAACATAAGTGTAATTCGAGAGATGAATTCACACATCACCAAGAAGTTTCTAACAAAGCTCTTTCTAGTTTTCATCTGAGGATACTTCCTTTGTCACCGTAAGCTTCTTACGTTCATATCCCATTGCAGATTTCCAGAAAACTGTGTTAGCAAACTGAACACTGAAGACAAACGTGTAACTCTGTGAGTTGCATGACACATCGAAATGCAGTTTCTCAGAAGGCTTCTTTCCAGTTTTGATCTGAGGTTATTTCCTTTTTCACCATAGCCCACAATGAGCTCCCAAATATCACTTTGCAGAACACAAGATAACAGAGTTAGCAAACTGTTCCAAGAAGGGAAGGGTGGAACTCTGTGTGATGAAGTCACACATCAGAAAGCAATCTCAGTAAGCTTCTCTCTAGTTATTATCTGAAGATATATCCTTTTTCACCATGGGCCCCTATGGGCTCCCAAATCTCACTTTGCAGACTCCACGAAAAGAGTGTTAGCAAACTGCTTCCTGAGAACTAAGCAGTAACTCTGGGAGAGGAATTCAGAGAGCAGAAAGTAGTTTCTCAGAAAGCTTCTTTCACGATTTGAACTGATGATATTTCCTTTATCACCGCAGGCCTCAATGCGATTCAAAAGTCCTCCTCAGTTCCTCAAAAACACTGGTATGGACTGCTGCATGAAACATAAGTGTAACTCTGAGAGATGAATTCACACATCACCAAGAAGTTTCTAACAAAGCTTCTTTCTGTTTTCATCTGAGGATACTTCCTTTGTCACCGTAAGCTTCATTACGCTCAGAAGTATCCCATTGCAGATTTCCCCGGAAAACTGTGTTAGCAAACTGAACACTGAGACAAACGTGTAACTCTGTGAGTTGCATTCACACATCGAAATGCAGTTTCTCAGAAGGCTTCTTTCCAGTTTTGATCTAGGTTATTTCCTTTTTCACCATAGCCCACATGAGCTCCCAAATATCACTTTGCAGAACACAAGATAACAGAGTTAGCAAACTGTTCCAAGAAGGGAAGGTGGAACTCTGTGTGATGAAGTCACACATCAAAGCAATCTCTCAGTAAGCTTCTCTCTAGTTATTATCTGAAGATTATCCTTTTTCACCATGGGCCCTATGGGCTCCCAAATCTCACTTTGCAGATTCCACGAAAAGAGTGTTAGCAAACTGCTTCCTGAGAACTAGCAGTAACTCTGGAGAGGATTACAGAAGCAAAGAAGTTTCTCAGAAAGCTTCTTTCACGTTGAATGTGATATTCCTTTCACCGCAGGCCTCAATGCGATTCAAAGAAGTCCTCTCAGGTTCCTCAAAACATGATAGGGACGTGCTGCATAAAGTGTAACTCTGAGAGATGAAACACACATCACCAAGAAGTTTCTAACAAGCTTCTTTCTAGTTTTCATCTGAGGATACTTCCTTTGTACCGTAAGCTTCATTACGTTCAGAAGTATCCCATTGCAGATTTCCAGAAAACTGTGTTAGCAAACTGAACACTGAAGACAAACGTGTAACTCGTGAGTTGCATTCACACATCGAAATGCAGTTTCTCAGAAGGCTTCTTTCCATTTTGATCTGAGGTATTTCCTTTTTCACCATAGCCCACAATGACTCCAAATATCACTTTGCAAACACAAGATAACAGAGTTAGCAAACTGTCAAGAAGGGAAGGTGGAACTCTGTGTGATGAAGTCACACATCAGAAAGCAATCTCTCAGTAAGCTTCTCTCTAGTTATTATCTGAAGATATATCCTTTTCACCATGGGCCCCTATGGGCTCCCAAATCTCACTTTGCAGATTCCACGAAAAGAGTGTTAGCAAACTGCTTCCTGAGAACTAAGCGAACTCTGGGAGAGGAATTCAGAGACAAAGAAGTTTCTCAGAAAGCTTCTTTCACGATTTGAACTGATATTTCCTTTATCACCACCGGCCTCAATGCGATCAAAGAAGTCCTCCTCAGTTCCTCAAACACTGAATGGACTGCTGCATGAAACATAAGTGTAACTCTGAGAGATGATTCACACATCACCAAGAAGTTTCTAACAAAGCTTCTTTCTAGTTTTCATCTGAGGATACTTCCTTTGTCACCGTAAGCTTCATTACGTTCAGAAGTATCCCATTGCAGATTTCCAGAAAACTGTGTTAGCAAACTGAACACTGAGACAAACGTGTAACTCTGTGAGTTGCATTCACACATCGAAATGCAGTTTCTCAGGGCTTCTTTCCAGTTTTGATCTGAGGTTATTTCCTTTTTCACCATAGCCCAAATGAGCTCCCAAATATCACTTTGCAGACACAAAGATAACGAGTTAGCAAACTGTTCCAAGAGGAGTGGGTGAACTCTGTGTGATGAAGTCACACATCAGAAAGCAATCTCTCAGTAAGCTTCTCTCTAGTTTTATCTGAAGATATATCCTTTTCACCATGGGCCCCTATGGGCTCCCAAATCTCACTTGCAGATTCCACGAAAAGAGTGTTAGCAAACTGCTTCCTGAGAACTAAGCAGTAATCTGGGAGGAATTCAGAGACAAAGAAGTTTCTCGAAAGCTTCTTTCACGATTTGAATGATGAATTTCCTTTATCACCGCAGGCCTCAATGCGATTCAAGAAGTCCTCCTCAGGTTCTCAAAAACACTGATAGGGACTGCTGCATGAAACATAAGTGTAACTCTGGAGATGAATTCACACATCACCAAGAAGTTTCTAACAAAGCTTCTTTCTAGTTTTCATCTGAGGATACTTCCTTTGTCACCGTAAGCTTCATTACGTCGAAGTATCCCATTGCAGATTTCCAGAAAACTGTGTTAGCAAACTGAACACTGAAGACAACGTGTAACTCTGTGAGTTGCATTCACACATCGAAATGCAGTTTCTCAGAAGGCTTCTTTCATTTTGATCTGAGGTTATTTCCTTTTTCACCATAGCCCACAATGAGCTCCCAAATATCACTTTGCAGAACACAAGATAACAGAGTTAGCAAACTGTTCCAAGAGGGAAGGTGGAACTGTGTGATGAAGTCACACATCAGAAAGCAATCTCTCAGTAAGCTTCTCTCTAGTTATTATCTGAATATATCCTTTTCACCATGGGCCCCTGGGCTCCCAAATCTCACTTTGCAGATTCCACAAAAGAGTGTTAGCAAACTGCTTCCTGAGAACTAAGCGAACTCTGGGAGAGGAATTCAGAGACAGAGAAGTTTCTCAGAAAGCTTCTTTCACGATTTGAACTGATGATATTTCCTTTATCAGCAGGCCTCAATGCGATTCAAAGAAGTCCTCCTCAGGTTCCTCAAAAACACTGATAGTGGACTGCTGCATGAAACATAAGTGTAACTCTGAGATGAATTCACACATCACCAAGAAGTTTCTAACAAGCTTCTTTCTAGTTTTCATCTGAGGATACTTCCTTTGTCACCGTAAGCTTCATTACGTTCAGAAGTATCCCATTGCAGATTTCCAGAAAACTGTGTTAGCAAACTGAACACTGAAGACAAACGTGTAACTCTGTGAGTTGCATTCACACATCGAAATGCAGTTTCTCAGAAGGCTTCTTTCCAGTTTGATCTGAGGTTATTTCCTTTTTCACCATAGCCCAAATGAGCTCCAAATATCACTTTGCAGAACACAAGATAACAGAGTTAAACTGTTCCAGAAGGGAAGGGTGGAACTCTGTGTGATGAAGTCACACATCAGAAAGCAATCTCTCAGTAAGTCTCTCTAGTTATTATCTGAAGATATCCTTTTCACCATGGCCCCTATGGCTCCCAAATCTCACTTTGCAGATTCCGAAAAGAGTGTTGAAACTGCTTCCTGAGAACTAAGCAGAACTCTGGGAGAGGAATTCAGAGACAAAAGAAGTTTCTCAGAAAGCTTCTTTCACGATTTGAACTGATGAATTTCCTTTATCACGCAGGCCTCAATGCGATTCAAAGAAGTCCTCCTCAGGTTCCTAAAAACACTGATAGTGGACTGCTGCATGAAACATAAGTGTAACTCTGAGAGATGAATTCACACATCACACGAAGTTTCTAACAAAGCTTCTTCTAGTTTTATTATCAGGATACTTCCTTTGTCACCGTAAGCTTCATTACGTTCAGAGTATCCCATTGCAGATTTCCAGAAACTGTGTTAGCAAACTGAACACTGAAGACAAACGTGTAACTCTGTGAGTTGCATTCACACATCAAATGCAGTTTCTCAGAAGGCTTCTTTCCAGTTTTGATCTGAGGTTATTTCCTTTTTCACCATAGCCCACAATGAGCTCCCAATATCACTTTGCAGAACACAGATAACAGAGTTAGCAAACTGTTCCAGAAGGAAGGTGGAACTCTGTGATGAAGTCACACATCAGAAAGCAATCTCTCAGTAAGCTTCTCTCTAGTTATTATCTGAAGATATATCCTTTTCACCATGGGCCCTATGGGCTCCCAAATCTCACTTTCAGATTCCACGAAAGAGTGTTAGCAAACTGCTTCCTGAGAACTAAGCAGTAACTCTGGAGAGGAATTCAGAGACAGAAAGAAGTTTCTCAGAAAGCTTCTTTCACGATTTGAACTGGATATTTCCTTTTCACGCAGGCCTCAATGGATCAAAGAAGTCTCCTCAGGTTCCTCAAAAACATGATATGGACTGCTGCATGAACATAGTGTAACTCTGGAGATGAATTCACACTCACCAAGAAGTTTCTAACAAAGCTTCTTTCTAGTTTTCATCTGAGGATATTCCTTTGTCACCGTAAGCTTCATACGTTCAGAAGTATCCCATTGCGATTTCCAGAAAACTGTGTAGCAAACTGAACACTGAAGACAAACGTGTATCTGTGATTGCATTCACACATCGAAATGCAGTTTCTCAGAAGGCTTCTTTCCAGTTTTGATCTGAGGTTATTTCCTTTTTCACCATAGCCCACAATGAGCTCCCAATATCACTTTGCAGACACAAGATAACAGAGTTAGCAAACTGTTCCAAGAAGGGAAGGTGGAACTCTGTGTGATGAAGTCACACATCAGAAGCAATCTCTCAGTAAGCTTCTCTCTAGTTTTATCTGAAGATTATCCTTTTTCACCATGGGCCCCTATGGGCTCCCAAATCTCACTTGCAGTTCCACGAAAAAGTGTTAGCAACTGCTTCCTGAGAACTAAGCAGTAACTCTGGGAGAGGAATTCAGAGACAGAAAGAGTTTCTCAGAAAGCTTCTTTCACGATTTGAACTGATGATATTTCCTTTATCACCGCAGCCTCAATGCGATTCAAGAAGTCCTCCTCAGGTTCCTCAAAAACACTGATAGTGGACTGCTGCATGAAACATAAGTGTACTCTGGAGATGAATTCACACATCACCAAGAAGTTTCTAAAAAGCTTCTTTCTAGTTTTCATCTGAGGATACTTCCTTTTCACCGTAAGCTTCATTACGTTCGAAGTATCCCATTGCAGATTTCCAGAAAACTGTGTTAGCAAACTGAACACTGAACAAAAACTGTAACTCTGTGAGTTGCATTCACACATCGAAATGCAGTTTCTCAGAGGCTTCTTTCCAGTTTTGATCTGAGGTTATTTCCTTTTTCACCATAGCCCACATGAGCTCCCAAATATCACTTTGCAGACACAAGATAAACAGAGTTAGCAAACTGTTCCAAGAGGGAAGTGGGAACTCTGTGTGATGAAGTCACCATCAGAAAGCAATCTCTCAGTAAGCTTCTCTCTAGTATTATCTGAAGAATATCCTTTTTCACCATGGGCCCCTATGGGCTCCCAATCTCACTTTGCAGATTCCACGAAAAGAGTGTTAGCAACTTTCCTGAGAACTAAGCAGTAACTCTGGAGAGGAATTCAGAACAAGAGAAGTTTCTCAGAAAGCTCTTTCACGTTTGAACTGTGATATTTCCTTTATCACCGCAGGCCTCAATGCGATTCAAAGAAGTCCTCCTCAGGTTCCTCAAAACACTGAAGTGGACTGCTGCATGAACATAAGTGTAACTCTGAGAGATGAATTCACACATCACCAAGAAGTTTCTAACAAAGCTTCTTTCAGTTTTCATCTGAGGATACTTCCTTTGTCACCGTAAGCTTCATTACGTTCAGAGTATCCCATTGCAGATTTCCAGAAACTGTGTTAGCAAACTGCACACTGAAGACAAACGTTATAACTCTGTGAGTTGCATTCACACCTCGAAATGGCAGTTTCTCAGGAAGGTCTTTTGAGTTTTTGATCCGAGGTGTATATTCCTTTTTCACCATAGCCCACAATGAGCTCCCAAATATCACTCTGCAGAACACAAGATAACAGAGTTAGTAAACTGTTCCAAAGTGAAGTGTGGAAATCTGCCTGATGAAGTCACACATAAGAAAGCTATCTCTCAGTAAGCTTCTCTGTAGTTATTATCTGAAGATATATCCTTTTTCACCATGGGCCCCATGGGCTCCCAAATCTCACTTTGCAGATTCCATGAAAAGAGTGTTAGCAAACTCTTTCCTGAGTACTAAGCTGTAACTCTGTTACAGGAATTCACAGATCACAAGGAAGTTTCTCAGAAAGCTTCTTTCACGTTTTGAACTGCTGTTATTTCCCTTATCAGCGTAGGCCTCAATGCGATCCAAAGAAGTCCCTCTCAGGTTCCTCAAAAACAGTGATAATGGACTGCTGCATGACACATAAGTGTAACTCTGAGAGATGAACTCACACATCACCAAGAAGTTTCTAACAAAGCTTCTTTCGAGTTTTCATCTGAGGATATTTCCTTTGTCACCATAAGCTTCATTACGTTCAGAAGTATCCCATTGCAGATTTCCAGAAAACTGTGTTAGCAAACTGAACACTGAAGACAAACGTGTAACTCTGTGAGTTGCATTCACACATCGAAATGCAGTTTCTCAGAAGGCTTCTTTCCAGTTCTGATCTGAGGTTATTTCCTTTTTCACCATAGCCCACAATGAGCTCCCAAATATCACTTTGCAGAACACAAGATAACAGAGTAAGCAAACTGTTCCAAGAAGGGAAGGGTGGAACTCTGTGCGATGAAGTCACACATCACAAAGCAATCTCTCAGTAAGCTTCTCTCTAGTCATTTTCTGAAGATATACCTTTTAGACCATAGGCCCCTATGGGCTCCCAAATCTCACTCTGCGGATTCCACGAAAAGAGGGTTAGCAAACTGTTTCCTGAGAACTAAGATGTAACTCTGTGGGAGGAATTCACAGATCACAAGGAAGTTTCTCAGAAAGCTTCTTTCACGTTTTGAACTGCTGATATTTCCTTTATCAGCGTAGGTCTCAATGCGATCCAAAGAAGTCCTTCTCAGGTTCCTCAAAACAGTGATAATGGACTGCTGCATGAACCATCACTGTAACTCTCTGAGATGAATTCACAAATCACCAAGAAGTTTCTAACAAAGCTTCTTTCTAGTTTTCATCTGAGGATACTTCCTTTGTCACCGTAAGCTTCATTATGTTCAGAAGTATCCCATTGCAGATTTCCAGAAAACTGTGTTAGCAAATGGAACACTGAAAACAAACGTGGAATTCTGTGAGTTGCATTCACACATCGAAATGCAGTTTCTCAGAAGGCTTCTTTCGACTTTTTATCTGAGGATATTTCCTTTTTCACCATAGCCCACAATGAGCTCCCTAATATCACTTTACAGAACACAAGATAACAGAGTTAGCAAACTGTTTCAAGAAGAGAAGCTTGGAACTCTGTGTGATGAAGTCACACATCAGAAAGTAATCTCTCAGTAAGCTTCTCTCTAGTTATTATCTGAAGATATATCCTTTTCCACCATGGTACCCTATGTTCTCCCAAATCTCACTCTGCAGAATCCACGAAAAGAGTGTTAGCAAACTGTTTCCTGAGAACTAAACTATACCTCTGTTTGAGGAATTCACAGATCACAAGGAAGTTTCTCAGAAAACTTCTTTCACGTTTTGAAATGCTGATATTTCCTTTATCATCGTAGGCATCAATGCGAATCCAAAGAAGTCCTAATCAGGTTCCTCAAAAACACTGATAGTGGACTGCTGCATGAAACATACGTGTAACTCTGAGAGATGAATTCACACATCACCACGAAGTTTCTAACAAAGCTTCTTTCTGGTTTTCATCTGAGGATACTTCCTTTGTCACCGTAAGCTTCATTATGTTCAGAAGTATCCCATTGCAGATTTCCAGAAAACTGTGTTAGCAAAGTGAACACTGAAGACAAACGTGTAACTCTGTGAGTTGCATTCACACACCGAGATGCAATTTCTCACAAGGCTTTTTTCGAGTTTTGGTCTGAGGATATTTCCTTTCTCACCATAGCCCACAATGAGCTCCCAAATATCACTTTGCAGAACACAAGATAACAGAGTTAGCTAACTGTTCCAAGAAGGGAAGTGTGGAACTCTGTGTGATGAAGTCACACATCAGAAAGCAATCTCTCAGTAAGCTTCTCTATAGTTATTATGTGAAGATAAATCCTTTTCCATCATGGGCCTCTATGGGCTCCCAAATCTCACTCTGCAGATTTCACGAAAAGAGTGTTAGCAAACTGTTTCCTGAGAACTAAGCTGTAACTTTGTGAGAGGCATTCACAGATCACAAGGAAGTTTCTCAGAAAGCTTCTTTCACGTTTTGAACTGCTGATATTTCCTGTATCAGCGTAGGCCTCAATGCGATCCAAAGAAGTCCTACTCAGCTTACTCAAAAACAATGATAATGGACTGCTGCATGAACCATCTCTGTAACTCTGTGACATGAATTCACACATCACCAACAAGTGTCTATCAAAGCTTCTTTCTAGTTTTCATCTGAGGATACTTCCTTTGTCACCGTAAGCTTCATTACGTTCAGAAGTATCCCATTGCAGATTTCCAGAAAACTGTGTTAGCAAACTGAACACTGAAGACAAACGTGTAACTCTGTGAGTTGCATTCACATATCGACATGCAGTTTCTCAGAAGGCTTCTTTCAGGTTTTGATCTGAGGTTATTTACTTTTTCACCATAGCCCACAATGAGCTCCCAAATATCACTCTGCAGAACACAAGATAACAGAGTTAGCAAACTGTTCCAAGAAGGGAATGGTGGAACTCTGTGTAATGAAGTCACACATCAGAAAACAATCTCTCAGTAAGCTTCTCTCTAGTTATTATCTGAAGATATATCCTTTTTCACGATGGGCCCCTATGGGCTTCCAAATCTCACTTTGCAGATTGCACGAAAAGAGGGTTAGCAAACTGCTTCCTGAGAATTAAGCTGTAACTCTGGGACAGGAATTCAGAGATCACAAAGAAGTTTCTCAGAAAGCTTCTTTCACGATTTGAAGTGATGATATTTCCTTTATCACCGCAGGCCTCAATGCGATATAAAGGAGTCCTCCTCAGTTTCCTCAGCAACACTGATAGCGGACTGCTGCATGAAACATAAGTGTAACTCTGAGAGATGAATTCACACATCACCAAGAAGTTTCCAACAACGCTTCTTTCTAGTTTTCATCTGAGGATACTTCCTTTGTCACCGTAAGCTTCATTACGTTCAGAAGTATCCCATTGCAGATTTCCACAAAACTGTGTTAGCAAACTGAACACTGAAGACAAACGTGTAACTCTGCGAGTTGCATTCAAACATCAAAATGCAGTTTCTCAGAAGGCTTCTTTCGAGTTTTGATCTGAGGTTATTTCCTTTTTCACCATAGCCCACAATGAGCTCCCAAATATCACTCTGCAGAACGAAAGATAACAGAGTTAGCAAACTGTTCCAAGAAGGAAAGTGTGGAACTCTGTGTGATGAAGTCACACATCAGAAAACAATCTCTCAGTAAGCTTCTCTCTAGTTATTTTCTGAAGATATATCCTTTTCCACCATGGGCCCCTATGGGCTCCCTAATCTCACTCTGCAGAATCCACGAAAAGAGTGTTAGCAAACTGTTTCCTGAGACCTAAGCTGTAACTCTGTGACAGGAATTCACAGATCACAAGAATTTTCTCAGACAGCTTCTTTCACGTTTTGAACTTCTGATATATCCTTTATCACCACAGGCCTCAATGTGATTCAAAGAAGTCCTCCTCAGGTTCCTCAGAAAGACTAATACTGGACTGCTGCATGAAATATAAGTGTAACTCTGAGAGATGAATTCACACATCACCAAGAAGTTTCTAACAAAGCTTCTTTCTAGTTTTCATCTGAGGATACTTCCTTTGAAATCGTAAGCTTCATTACGTTCAGACGTATCCCATTGCAGATTTCCAGAAAACTGTGTTAGCAAACTGAACACTGAAGACAAACGTGTAACTCTGTGAGTTGCATTCACACATCGAAATGCAGTTTCTCAGAAGGCTTCTTTCCAGTTTTGATCTGAGGTTATTTCCTTTTTCACCATAGCCCACAATGAGCTCCCAAATATCACTTTGCAGAACACAAGATAACAGAGTTAGCAAACTGTTCCAAGAAGGGAAGGGTGGAACTCTGTGTGATGAAGTCACACATCAGAAAGCAATCTCTCAGTAAGCTTCTCTCTAGTTATTATCTGAAGATATATCCTTTTCACCATGGGCCCCTATGGGCTCCCAAATCTCACTTTGCAGATTCCACGAAAAGAGTGTTAGCAAACTGCTTCCTGAGAACTAAGCGGTAACTCTGGGAGAGGAATTCAGAGATCACAAAGTAGTTTCTCAGAAAGCTTCTTTCAGGATTTGAACTGATGATATTTCCTTTATCACCACAGGCCTCAATGCGATTCAAATAATTCCTCCTCAATTTCCTGAAAAACACAGATAGCGGACTGCTGCATGAAACATAAGTGTAACTCTGAGAGATGAATTCACAGATCACCAAGAAGTTTCTAACAAAGCTTCTTTCTAGTTTCCATCTGAGGATACTTCCTTTATCACCGGAAGCTTCATTACGTTCAGAAGTATCCCATTGCATATTTCCAGAAAACAGTGTTAGCAAACTGAACACTGAACACAAACGTGTAACTCTGTGAGTTGCATTCACACATCGAAATGCAGTTTCTCAGAAGGCTTCTTTCGAGTTTTGATCTGAGGTTATTTCCATTTTCACCATAGCCCACAGTGAGCTCCCAAATATCACTCTGCAGAACACAAGATAACAGAGTTAGCAAACTGTTCCAAGAAGGGAATGGTGGAACTCTGTGTGATGAAGTCACACATCAGAAAGCAATCTCTCAGTAAGCTTCTCTCTAGTTATTATCTGAAGATATATCCTTTTTCACCATGGGCCCCTATGGGCTCCCAAATCTCACTTTGCAGATTCCACGAAAAGAGTTTTAGCAAACTGCTTCCTGAGAACTAAGCTGTAACTCTGGGAGAGGAATTCAGAGATCACAAAGATTATTCTCAGAAAGCTTCTTTCACGATTTGAACTGATGATATTTCCTTTATCACCGCAGGCCTCAATGCGATTCAAAGAAGTCCTCCTCAGGTTCCTCAAAAACACTGATAGTGGACTGCTGCATGAAACATAAGTGTAACTCTGAGAGATGAATTCACACATCACCAAGAAGTTTCTACAAAGCTTCTTTCTAGTTTTCATCTGAGGATACTTCCTTTGTCACCGTAAGCTTCATTACGTTCAGAAGTATCCCATTGCAGATTTCCAGAAAACTGTGTTAGCAAACTGAACACTGAAGACAAACGTGTAACTCTGTGAGTTACATTCACACATCGAAATGCACTTTCTCAGAAGGCTTCTGTCGAGTGTTGATCTGAGAATGTTTCCTTTTTCACCATAGCCCACAATGAGCTCCCAATTAACACTTTGCAGAACACAAGATAACAGAGTTAGCAAACTGTTCCAAGAAAGGAAGTGTGGAACTCTGTGTGATGAAGTCACACATCGGAAAGCAGTCTCTCAGTAAGCTTCTCTCTAGTTATTATCTGAAGATATATCCTTTTCCACCATGGGCCCATATGGGCTCCCAAATCTCACTCTGCAGATTCCACGAAAAGAGTGTTAGCAAACTGTTTCCTGAGAACTAAGCTGTAACTCTGTGAGAGGAATTCACAGATCACAAGGAAGTTCTCAGAAAGCTTCTTTCACGTTTTGAGTTGCTGATATTTCCCTTATCAGCGTAGGCCTCAATGCGATCCAAAGAAGTCCCTCTCAGGTTCCTCAAAAACAGTGATAATGGACTGCTGCATGACACATAAGTGTAACTCTGAGAAATGAATTCCCACATCACCAAGAAGTTTCTAACAAATCTTCTTTCTAGTTTTCATCTGAGGATACTTCCCTTGTCACCGTAACCTTCATTACGTTCAGAAGTATCCCATTGCAGATTTCCAGAGAACTGTGTTAACAAACTGAACACTGAAGACAAAAGTGTAACACTGTGAGTTGCATTCACACATCGAAATGCAGTTGCTCGGAAGGCTTCTTTCGAGTTTTGATCTGAGGTATATTTCCTTTTTCACCATAGCCCACAATGAGCTCCCAAATATCACTTTGCAGAACACAAGATAACAGAGTTAGCAAACTGTTCCAAGAAGAGAAGGGTGGAACTCTGTGTGATGAAGTCACACATCAGAAAGCAATCTCTCAGTAAGCTTCTCTATAGTTTTTATCTGAAGATATATCCTTTTTCACCATGGGCCCTTACTGGCTCCCAAAACTCACTCTGCAGATTCCACGAAAAGAGTGTTAGCAAACTGTTTCCTGAGAACTAAGCTGTAACTCTGTGAGAGGAATTCACAGATCACAAGGAAGTTTCTCAGAAAGCTTCTTTCACGTTTTGAACTGCTGATATTTCCTTTATCAGCGTAGGCCTCAATGCGATCCAAGGAAGTCCTCCTCAGGTTCCTCAAAAACACTGATAGTGGACTGCTGCATGAAACATAAGTGTAACTCTGAGAGAGGAATTCCCACATTACCAAGAAGTTTCAAACAAAGCTTCTTTCTGGTTTTCATCTGAGGATACTTCCTTTGTCACCGTAAGCTTCATTATGTTCAGAAGTATCCCATTGCAGATTTCCAGAAAACTGTGTTAGCAAACTGAACACTGAAGACAAACGTGTAACTCTGTGTGTTGCAATCACACATCGAAATACAGTTTCTCAAAAGGCTTCTTTCTAGTTTTGATCTCAGGTTATTTCCTTTTTCACCATAGCCCACAATGAGCTCCCAAATATCACTCTGCAGAACACAAGATAACAGAGTGAGCAAACTGTTCCAAGAAGGGAAGGTTGGAACTCTGTGTGATGAAGTCACACATCAGAAAGCAATCTCTCAGTAAGCTTCTCTCTGGTTATTATCTGAAGATATATCCTTTTTCTCCATGGGCCCCTATGGGCTCCCAAATCTCACTTTGTAGATTCCACGAAAGAGTGTTAGCAAACTGCTTCCTGAGAACTAAGCTGTAATTCTAGCAGAGGAATTCAGAGATCAAAAAGAAGTTTCTCAGAAAGCTTCTTTCACGATTTGAACTGATGATATTTCCTTTATCACGTAGGCCTCAGTGCTGATTCAAAGAAGTCCTCCTCAGGTTCCTAAAAAACACTGATAGAGGACTGCTGCATGAAATATAAGTGTAACTCTGAGAGATGAATTCACAAATCACCAAGAAGTTTCTAACAAAGCTTCTTTCTAGTTTTCATGTGACGATACTTCCTTTGACACCGTAAGCTTCATTACGTTCAGAAGTATCCCATTGCAGATTTCCAGAAAACTGTGTTAGCAAACTGACACTGAAGACAAAAGTGTAACTCTGTGAGTTGCATTCACACATCGAAATGCAGTTTCTCAGAAGGCTTCTTTCCAGTTTTGATCTGAGGTTATTTCCTTTTTCACCATAGCCCACAATGAGCTCCCAAATATCACTTTGCAGAACACAAGATAACAGAGTTAGCAAACTGTTCCAAGAAGGGAAGGGTGGAACTCTGTGTGATGAAGTCACACATCAGAAAGCAATCTCTCAGTAAGCTTCTCTCTAGTTATTATCTGAAGATATATCCTTTTTCACCATGGGCCCCTATGGGCTCCCAAATCTCACTTTGCAGATTCCACGAAAAGAGTGTTAGCAAACTGCTTCCTGAGAACTAAGCAGTAACTCTGGGAGAGGAATTCAGAGGTCAGAAAGAAGTTTCTCAGAAAGCTTCTTTCACGATTCGAACTGATGATATTTCCTTTATCACCGCAGGCCTCAATGCGATTCAAAGAAGTCCTCCTCAGGTTCCTCAAAAACACTGATAGTGGACTGCTGCATGAAACATAAGTGTAACCCTGAGAGAAGAATTCCCACATTACCAAGAAGTTTCAAACAAAGCTTCTTTCTGGTTTTCATCTGAGGATACTTCCTTTGTCACCGTAAGCTTCATTATGTTCAGAAGTATCCCATTGCAGATTTCCAGAAAACTGTGTTAGCAAACTGAACACTGAAGACAAACGTGTAACTCTGTGTGTTGCAATCACACATCGAAATACAGTTTCTCAAAAGGCTTCTTTCTAGTTTTGATCTCAGGTTATTTCCTTTTTCACCATAGCCCACAATGAGCTCCCAAATATCACTCTGCAGAACACAAGATAACAGAGTGAGCAAACTGTTCCAAGAAGGGAAGGTTGGAACTCTGTGTGATGAAGTCACACATCAGAAAGCAATCTCTCAGTAAGCTTCTCTCTAGTTATTATCTGAAGATATATCCTTTTTCACCATGGGCCCCTATGGGCTCCCAAATCTCACTTTGCAGATTCCACGAAAAGAGTGTTAGCAAACTGCTTCCTGAGAACTAAGCAGTAACTCTGGGAGAGGAATTCAGAGATCAGAAAGAAGTTTCTCAGAAAGCTTCTTTCACGATTTGAACTGATGATATTTCCTTTATCACCGCAGGCCTCAATGCGATTCAAAGAAGTCCTCCTCAGGTTCCTCAAAAACACTGATAGTGGACTGCTGCATGAAACATAAGTGTAACTCTGAGAGATGAATTCACACATCACCAAGAAGTTTCTAACAAAGCTTCTTTCTAGTTTTCATCTGAGGATACTTCCTTTGTCACCGTAAGCTTCATTACGTTCAGAAGTATCCCATTGCAGATTTCCAGAAAACTGTGTTAGCAAACTGAACACTGAAGACAAACGTGTAACTCTGTGAGTTGCATTCACACATCGAAATGCAGTTTCTCAGAAGGCTTCTTTCCAGTTTTGATCTGAGGTTATTTCCTTTTTCACCATAGCCCACAATGAGCTCCCAAATATCACTTTGCAGAACACAAGATAACAGAGTTAGCAAACTGTTCCAAGAAGGGAAGGGTGGAACTCTGTGTGATGAAGTCACACATCAGAAAGCAATCTCTCAGTAAGCTTCTCTCTAGTTATTATCTGAAGATATATCCTTTTTCACCATGGGCCCCTATGGGCTCCCAAATCTCACTTTGCAGATTCCACGAAAAGAGTGTTAGCAAACTGCTTCCTGAGAACTAAGCTGTAACTCTGGGAGAGGAATTCAGAGATCAGAAAGAAGTTTCTCAGAAAGCTTCTTTCACGATTTGAACTGATGATATTTCCTTTATCACCGCAGGCCTCAATGCGATTCAAAGAAGTCCTCCTCAGGTTCCTCAAAAACACTGATAGTGGACTGCTGCATGAAACATAAGTGTAACTCTGAGAGATGAATTCACACATCACCAAGAAGTTTCTAACAAAGCTTCTTTCTAGTTTTCATCTGAGGATACTTCCTTTGTCACCGTAAGCTTCATTACGTTCAGAAGTATCCCATTGCAGATTTCCAGAAAACTGTGTTAGCAAACTGAACACTGAAGACAAACGTGTAACTCTGTGAGTTGCATTCACACATCGAAATGCAGTTTCTCAGAAGGCTTCTTTCCAGTTTTGATCTGAGGTTATTTCCTTTTTCACCATAGCCCACAATGAGCTCCCAAATATCACTTTGCAGAACACAAGATAACAGAGTTAGCAAACTGTTCCAAGAAGGGAAGGGTGGAACTCTGTGTGATGAAGTCACACATCAGAAAGCAATCTCTCAGTAAGCTTCTCTCTAGTTATTATCTGAAGATATATCCTTTTTCACCATGGGCCCCTATGGGCTCCCAAATCTCACTTTGCAGATTCCACGAAAAGAGTGTTAGCAAACTGCTTCCTGAGAACTAAGCTGTAACTCTGGGAGAGGAATTCAGAGATCACAAAGAAGTTTCTCAGAAAGCTTCTTTCACGATTTGAACTGATGATATTTCCTTTATCACCGCAGGCCTCAATGCGATTCAAAGAAGTCCTCCTCAGGTTCCTCAAAAACACTGATAGTGGACTGCTGCATGAAACATAAGTGTAACTCTGAGAGATGAATTCACACATCACCAAGAAGTTTCTAACAAAGCTTCTTTCTAGTTTTCATCTGAGGATACTTCCTTTGTCACCGTAAGCTTCATTACGTTCAGAAGTATCCCATTGCAGATTTCCAGAAAACTGTGTTAGCAAACTGAACACTGAAGACAAACGTGTAACTCTGTGAGTTGCATTCACACATCGAAATGCAGTTTCTCAGAAGGCTTCTTTCCAGTTTTGATCTGAGGTTATTTCCTTTTTCACCATAGCCCACAATGAGCTCCCAAATATCACTTTGCAGAACACAAGATAACAGAGTTAGCAAACTGTTCCAAGAAGGGAAGGGTGGAACTCTGTGTGATGAAGTCACACATCAGAAAGCAATCTCTCAGTAAGCTTCTCTCTAGTTATTATCTGAAGATATATCCTTTTTCACCATGGGCCCCTATGGGCTCCCAAATCTCACTTTGCAGATTCCACGAAAAGAGTGTTAGCAAACTGCTTCCTGAGAACTAAGCAGTAACTCTGGGAGAGGAATTCAGAGATCAGAAAGAAGTTTCTCAGAAAGCTTCTTTCACGATTTGAACTGATGATATTTCCTTTATCACCGCAGGCCTCAATGCGATTCAAAGAAGTCCTCCTCAGGTTCCTCAAAAACACTGATAGTGGACTGCTGCATGAAACATAAGTGTAACTCTGAGAGATGAATTCACACATCACCAAGAAGTTTCTAACAAAGCTTCTTTCTAGTTTTCATCTGAGGATACTTCCTTTGTCACCGTAAGCTTCATTACGTTCAGAAGTATCCCATTGCAGATTTCCAGAAAACTGTGTTAGCAAACTGAACACTGAAGACAAACGTGTAACTCTGTGAGTTGCATTCACACATCGAAATGCAGTTTCTCAGAAGGCTTCTTTCCAGTTTTGATCTGAGGTTATTTCCTTTTCACCATAGCCCACAGTGAGCTCCCAAATATCACTCTGCAGAACACACGATAACAGAGTTAGCAAACTGTTCCAAGAGGGGAATGGTGGAACTCTGTGTGATGAAGTCACACATCAGAAAGCAATCTCTCAGTAAGCTTCTCTCTAGTTATTATCTGAAGATATATCCTTTTCCACCATGGGCCCTTATGGGCTCCCAAAATTCACTGTGCAGATTCCACGAAAAGAGTGTTAGCAATCTGTTTCCTGAGAACTAAGCTGTAACTTTGTGATAGGAATTCACAGATCAAAAGGAAGTTTCTCAGAAACCTTCTTTCACGTTTTGAACTAATGATATTTCCTTTATCAGCGTAGGCCTCAATGCGATCCAAAGAAGTCCCTCTCAGGTTCCTCAAAAACAGTGATAATGGACTGCTGCATGACACATAAGTGTAACTCTGAGAGATGAATTCACACATCACCAAGAAGTTTCTAACAAAGCTTCTTTCTAGTTTTCATCTGAGGATACTTCCTTTGTCACCGTAAGCTTCATTACGTTCAGAAGTATCCCATTGCAGATTTCCAGAAAACTGTGTTAGCAAACTGAACACTGAAGACAAACGTGTAACTCTGTGAGTTGCATTCACACATCGAAATGCAGTTTCTCAGAAGGCTTCTTTCCAGTTTTGATCTGAGGTTATTTCCTTTTTCACCATAGCCCACAATGAGCTCCCAAATATCACTTTGCAGAACACAAGATAACAGAGTTAGCAAACTGTTCCAAGAAGGGAAGGGTGGAACTCTGTGTGATGAAGTCACACATCAGAAAGCAATCTCTCAGTAAGCTTCTCTCTAGTTATTATCTGAAGATATATCCTTTTTCACCATGGGCCCCTATGGGCTCCCAAATCTCACTTTGCAGATTCCACGAAAAGAGTGTTAGCAAACTGCTTCCTGAGAACTAAGCAGTAACTCTGGGAGAGGAATTCAGAGAGCACAAAGAAGTTTCTCAGAAAGCTTCTTTCACGATTTGAACTGATGATATTTCCTTTATCACCGCAGGCCTCAATGCGATTCAAAGAAGTCCTCCTCAGGTTCCTCAAAAACACTGATAGTGGACTGCTGCATGAAACATAAGTGTAACTCTGAGAGATGAATTCACACATCACCAAGAAGTTTCTAACAAAGCTTCTTTCTAGTTTTCATCTGAGGATACTTCCTTTGTCACCGTAAGCTTCATTACGTTCAGAAGTATCCCATTGCAGATTTCCAGAAAACTGTGTTAGCAAACTGAACACTGAAGACAAACGTGTAACTCTGTGAGTTGCATTCACACATCGAAATGCAGTTTCTCAGAAGGCTTCTTTCCAGTTTTGATCTGAGGTTATTTCCTTTTTCACCATAGCCCACAATGAGCTCCCAAATATCACTTTGCAGAACACAAGATAACAGAGTTAGCAAACTGTTCCAAGAAGGGAAGGGTGGAACTCTGTGTGATGAAGTCACACATCAGAAAGCAATCTCTCAGTAAGCTTCTCTCTAGTTATTATCTGAAGATATATCCTTTTTCACCATGGGCCCCTATGGGCTCCCAAATCTCACTTTGCAGATTCCACGAAAAGAGTGTTAGCAAACTGCTTCCTGAGAACTAAGCAGTAACTCTGGGAGAGGAATTCAGAGATCAGAAAGAAGTTTCTCAGAAAGCTTCTTTCACGATTTGAACTGATGATATTTCCTTTATCACCGCAGGCCTCAATGCGATTCAAAGAAGTCCTCCTCAGGTTCCTCAAAAACACTGATAGTGGACTGCTGCATGAAACATAAGTGTAACTCTGAGAGATGAATTCACACATCACCAAGAAGTTTCTAACAAAGCTTCTTTCTAGTTTTCATCTGAGGATACTTCCTTTGTCACCGTAAGCTTCATTACGTTCAGAAGTATCCCATTGCAGATTTCCAGAAAACTGTGTTAGCAAACTGAACACTGAAGACAAACGTGTAACTCTGTGAGTTGCATTCACACATCGAAATGCAGTTTCTCAGAAGGCTTCTTTCCGAGTTTTGATCTGAGGTTATTTCCTTTTTCACCATAGCCCACAATGAGCTCCCAAATATCACTTTGCAGAACACAAGATAACAGAGTTAGCAAACTGTTCCAAGAAGGGAAGGGTGGAACTCTGTGTGATGAAGTCACACATCAGAAAGCAATCTCTCAGTAAGCTTCTCTCTAGTTATTATCTGAAGATATATCCTTTTTCACCATGGGCCCCTATGGGCTCCCAAATCTCACTTTGCAGATTCCACGAAAAGAGTGTTAGCCAACTGCTTCCTGAGAACTAAGCTGTAACTCTGTGAGAGGAATTCAGAGATCACAAGGAAGTTTCTCAGAAAGCTTCTTTCACGTTTTGAACTGATGATATTTCCTTTATCAGCGTAGGCCTCAATGCGATTCAAAGAAGTCCTCCTCAGGTTCCTCAAAAACACTGATAATGGACTGCTGCATGAAACATAAGTGTAACTCTGAGAGATGAATTCACACATCACCAAGAAGTTTCTAACAAAGCTTCTTTCTAGTTTTCATCTGAGGATACTTCCTTTGTCACCGTAAGCTTCATTACGTTCAGAAGTATCCCATTGCAGATTTCCAGAAAACTGTGTTAGCAAACTGAACACTGAAGACAAACGTGTAACTCTGTGAGTTGCATTCACACATCGAAATGCAGTTTCTCAGAAGGCTTCTTTCCAGTTTTGATCTGAGGTTATTTCCTTTTTCACCATAGCCCACAATGAGCTCCCAAATATCACTTTGCAGAACACAAGATAACAGAGTTAGCAAACTGTTCCAAGAAGGGAAGGGTGGAACTCTGTGTGAGGAAGTCACACATCAGAAAGCAATCTTTCAGTAAGCTTCTCTCTAGTTATTATCTGAAGATATATCCTTTTTCACCATGGGCCCCTATGGGCTCCCAAATCTCACTTTGCAGATTCCACGAAAAGAGTGTTAGCAAACTGCTTCCTGAGAACTAAGCAGTAACTCTGGGAGAGGAATTCAGAGAGCAGAAGAAGTTTCTCAGAAAGCTTCTTTCACGATTTGAACTGATGATATTTCCTTTATCAGCGTAGGCATCAATGCGATTCAAAGAAGTCCTCCTCAGGTTCCTCAAAAACACTGATAATGGACTGCTGCATGAAACATAAGTGTAACTCTGAGAGATGAATTCACACATCACCAAGAAGTTTCTAACAAAGCTTCTTTCTAGTTTTCATCTGAGGATACTTCCTTTGTCACCGTAAGCTTCATTACGTTCAGAAGTATCCCATTGCAGATTTCCAGAAAACTGTGTTAGCAAACTGAACACTGAAGACAAACGTGTAACTCTGTGAGTTGCATTCACACATCGAAATGCAGTTTCTCAGAAGGCTTCTTTCCAGTTTTGATCTGAGGTTATTTCCTTTTTCACCATAGCCCACAATGAGCTCCCAAATATCACTTTGCAGAACACAAGATAACAGAGTTAGCAAACTGTTCCAAGAAGGGAAGGGTGGAACTCTGTGTGATGAAGTCACACATCAGAAAGCAATCTCTCAGTAAGCTTCTCTCTAGTTATTATCTGAAGATATATCCTTTTTCACCATGGGCCCCTATGGGCTCCCAAATCTCACTTTGCAGATTCCACGAAAAGAGTGTTAGCAAACTGCTTCCTGAGAACTAAGCAGTAACTCTGGGAGAGGAATTCAGAGAGCAGAAAGAAGTTTCTCAGAAAGCTTCTTTCACGATTTGAACTGATGATATTTCCTTTATCACCGCAGGCCTCAATGCGATTCAAAGAAGTCCTCCTCAGGTTCCTCAAAAACACTGATAGTGGACTGCTGCATGAAACATAAGTGTAACTCTGAGAGATGAATTCACACATCACCAAGAAGTTTCTAACAAAGCTTCTTTCTAGTTTTCATCTGAGGATACTTCCTTTGTCACCGTAAGCTTCATTACGTTCAGAAGTATCCCATTGCAGATTTCCAGAAAACTGTGTTAGCAAACTGAACACTGAAGACAAACGTGTAACTCTGTGAGTTGCATTCACACATCGAAATGCAGTTTCTCAGAAGGCTTCTTTCCAGTTTTGATCTGAGGTTATTTCCTTTTTCACCATAGCCCACAATGAGCTCCCAAATATCACTTTGCAGAACACAAGATAACAGAGTTAGCAAACTGTTCCAAGAAGGGAAGGGTGGAACTCTGTGTGATGAAGTCACACATCAGAAAGCAATCTCTCAGTAAGCTTCTCTCTAGTTATTATCTGAAGATATATCCTTTTCACCATGGGCCCCTATGGGCTCCCAAATCTCACTTTGCAGATTCCACGAAAAGAGTGTTAGCAAACTGCTTCCTGAGAACTAAGCAGTAACTCTGGGAGAGGAATTCAGAGAGCAGAAAGAAGTTTCTCAGAAAGCTTCTTTCACGATTTGAACTGATGATATTTCCTTTATCACCGCAGGCCTCAATGCGATTCAAAGAAGTCCTCCTCAGGTTCCTCAAAAACACTGATAGTGGACTGCTGCATGAAACATAAGTGTAACTCTGAGAGATGAATTCACACATCACCAAGAAGTTTCTAACAAAGCTTCTTTCTAGTTTTCATCTGAGGATACTTCCTTTGTCACCGTAAGCTTCATTACGTTCAGAAGTATCCCATTGCAGATTTCCAGAAAACTGTGTTAGCAAACTGAACACTGAAGACAAACGTGTAACTCTGTGAGTTGCATTCACACATCGAAATGCAGTTTCTCAGAAGGCTTCTTTCCAGTTTTGATCTGAGGTTATTTCCTTTTTCACCATAGCCCACAATGAGCTCCCAAATATCACTTTGCAGAACACAAGATAACAGAGTTAGCAAACTGTTCCAAGAAGGGAAGGGTGGAACTCTGTGTGATGAAGTCACACATCAGAAAGCAATCTCTCAGTAAGCTTCTCTCTAGTTATTATCTGAAGATATATCCTTTTTCACCATGGGCCCCTATGGGCTCCCAAATCTCACTTTGCAGATTCCACGAAAAGAGTGTTAGCAAACTGCTTCCTGAGAACTAAGCAGTAACTCTGGGAGAGGAATTCAGAGAGCAGAAAGAAGTTTCTCAGAAAGCTTCTTTCACGATTTGAACTGATGATATTTCCTTTATCACCGCAGGCCTCAATGCGATTCAAAGAAGTCCTCCTCAGGTTCCTCAAAAACACTGATAGTGGACTGCTGCATGAAACATAAGTGTAACTCTGAGAGATGAATTCACACATCACCAAGAAGTTTCTAACAAAGCTTCTTTCTAGTTTTCATCTGAGGATACTTCCTTTGTCACCGTAAGCTTCATTACGTTCAGAAGTATCCCATTGCAGATTTCCAGAAAACTGTGTTAGCAAACTGAACACTGAAGACAAACGTGTAACTCTGTGAGTTGCATTCACACATCGAAATGCAGTTTCTCAGAAGGCTTCTTTCCAGTTTTGATCTGAGGTTATTTCCTTTTTCACCATAGCCCACAATGAGCTCCCAAATATCACTTTGCAGAACACAAGATAACAGAGTTAGCAAACTGTTCCAAGAAGGGAAGGGTGGAACTCTGTGTGATGAAGTCACACATCAGAAAGCAATCTCTCAGTAAGCTTCTCTCTAGTTATTATCTGAAGATATATCCTTTTTCACCATGGGCCCCTATGGGCTCCCAAATCTCACTTTGCAGATTCCACGAAAAGAGTGTTAGCAAACTGCTTCCTGAGAACTAAGCAGTAACTCTGGGAGAGGAATTCAGAGAGCAGAAAGAAGTTTCTCAGAAAGCTTCTTTCACGATTTGAACTGATGATATTTCCTTTATCACCGCAGGCCTCAATGCGATTCAAAGAAGTCCTCCTCAGGTTCCTCAAAAACACTGATAGTGGACTGCTGCATGAAACATAAGTGTAACTCTGAGAGATGAATTCACACATCACCAAGAAGTTTCTAACAAAGCTTCTTTCTAGTTTTCATCTGAGGATACTTCCTTTGTCACCGTAAGCTTCATTACGTTCAGAAGTATCCCATTGCAGATTTCCAGAAAACTGTGTTAGCAAACTGAACACTGAAGACAAACGTGTAACTCTGTGAGTTGCATTCACACATCGAAATGCAGTTTCTCAGAAGGCTTCTTTCCAGTTTTGATCTGAGGTTATTTCCTTTTTCACCATAGCCCACAATGAGCTCCCAAATATCACTTTGCAGAACACAAGATAACAGAGTTAGCAAACTGTTCCAAGAAGGGAAGGGTGGAACTCTGTGTGATGAAGTCACACATCAGAAAGCAATCTCTCAGTAAGCTTCTCTCTAGTTATTATCTGAAGATATATCCTTTTTCACCATGGGCCCCTATGGGCTCCCAAATCTCACTTTGCAGATTCCACGAAAAGAGTGTTAGCAAACTGCTTCCTGAGAACTAAGCAGTAACTCTGGGAGAGGAATTCAGAGAGCAGAAAGAAGTTTCTCAGAAAGCTTCTTTCACGATTTGAACTGATGATATTTCCTTTATCACCGCAGGCCTCAATGCGATTCAAAGAAGTCCTCCTCAGGTTCCTCAAAAACACTGATAGTGGACTGCTGCATGAAACATAAGTGTAACTCTGAGAGATGAATTCACACATCACCAAGAAGTTTCTAACAAAGCTTCTTTCTAGTTTTCATCTGAGGATACTTCCTTTGTCACCGTAAGCTTCATTACGTTCAGAAGTATCCCATTGCAGATTTCCAGAAAACTGTGTTAGCAAACTGAACACTGAAGACAAACGTGTAACTCTGTGAGTTGCATTCACACATCGAAATGCAGTTTCTCAGAAGGCTTCTTTCCAGTTTTGATCTGAGGTTATTTCCTTTTTCACCATAGCCCACAATGAGCTCCCAAATATCACTTTGCAGAACACAAGATAACAGAGTTAGCAAACTGTTCCAAGAAGGGAAGGGTGGAACTCTGTGTGATGAAGTCACACATCAGAAAGCAATCTCTCAGTAAGCTTCTCTCTAGTTATTATCTGAAGATATATCCTTTTCACCATGGGCCCCTATGGGCTCCCAAATCTCACTTTGCAGATTCCACGAAAAGAGTGTTAGCAAACTGCTTCCTGAGAACTAAGCAGTAACTCTGGGAGAGGAATTCAGAGAGCAGAAAGAAGTTTCTCAGAAAGCTTCTTTCACGATTTGAACTGATGATATTTCCTTTATCACCGCAGGCCTCAATGCGATTCAAAGAAGTCCTCCTCAGGTTCCTCAAAAACACTGATAGTGGACTGCTGCATGAAACATAAGTGTAACTCTGAGAGATGAATTCACACATCACCAAGAAGTTTCTAACAAAGCTTCTTTCTAGTTTTCATCTGAGGATACTTCCTTTGTCACCGTAAGCTTCATTACGTTCAGAAGTATCCCATTGCAGATTTCCAGAAAACTGTGTTAGCAAACTGAACACTGAAGACAAACGTGTAACTCTGTGAGTTGCATTCACACATCGAAATGCAGTTTCTCAGAAGGCTTCTTTCCAGTTTTGATCTGAGGTTATTTCCTTTTTCACCATAGCCCACAATGAGCTCCCAAATATCACTTTGCAGAACACAAGATAACAGAGTTAGCAAACTGTTCCAAGAAGGGAAGGGTGGAACTCTGTGTGATGAAGTCACACATCAGAAAGCAATCTCTCAGTAAGCTTCTCTCTAGTTATTATCTGAAGATATATCCTTTTTCACCATGGGCCCCTATGGGCTCCCAAATCTCACTTTGCAGATTCCACGAAAAGAGTGTTAGCAAACTGCTTCCTGAGAACTAAGCAGTAACTCTGGGAGAGGAATTCAGAGAGCAGAAAGAAGTTTCTCAGAAAGCTTCTTTCACGATTTGAACTGATGATATTTCCTTTATCACCGCAGGCCTCAATGCGATTCAAAGAAGTCCTCCTCAGGTTCCTCAAAAACACTGATAGTGGACTGCTGCATGAAACATAAGTGTAACTCTGAGAGATGAATTCACACATCACCAAGAAGTTTCTAACAAAGCTTCTTTCTAGTTTTCATCTGAGGATACTTCCTTTGTCACCGTAAGCTTCATTACGTTCAGAAGTATCCCATTGCAGATTTCCAGAAAACTGTGTTAGCAAACTGAACACTGAAGACAAACGTGTAACTCTGTGAGTTGCATTCACACATCGAAATGCAGTTTCTCAGAAGGCTTCTTTCCAGTTTTGATCTGAGGTTATTTCCTTTTTCACCATAGCCCACAATGAGCTCCCAAATATCACTTTGCAGAACACAAGATAACAGAGTTAGCAAACTGTTCCAAGAAGGGAAGGGTGGAACTCTGTGTGATGAAGTCACACATCAGAAAGCAATCTCTCAGTAAGCTTCTCTCTAGTTATTATCTGAAGATATATCCTTTTTCACCATGGGCCCCTATGGGCTCCCAAATCTCACTTTGCAGATTCCACGAAAAGAGTGTTAGCAAACTGCTTCCTGAGAACTAAGCAGTAACTCTGGGAGAGGAATTCAGAGAGCAGAAAGAAGTTTCTCAGAAAGCTTCTTTCACGATTTGAACTGATGATATTTCCTTTATCACCGCAGGCCTCAATGCGATTCAAAGAAGTCCTCCTCAGGTTCCTCAAAAACACTGATAGTGGACTGCTGCATGAAACATAAGTGTAACTCTGAGAGATGAATTCACACATCACCAAGAAGTTTCTAACAAAGCTTCTTTCTAGTTTTCATCTGAGGATACTTCCTTTGTCACCGTAAGCTTCATTACGTTCAGAAGTATCCCATTGCAGATTTCCAGAAAACTGTGTTAGCAAACTGAACACTGAAGACAAACGTGTAACTCTGTGAGTTGCATTCACACATCGAAATGCAGTTTCTCAGAAGGCTTCTTTCCAGTTTTGATCTGAGGTTATTTCCTTTTTCACCATAGCCCACAATGAGCTCCCAAATATCACTTTGCAGAACACAAGATAACAGAGTTAGCAAACTGTTCCAAGAAGGGAAGGGTGGAACTCTGTGTGATGAAGTCACACATCAGAAAGCAATCTCTCAGTAAGCTTCTCTCTAGTTATTATCTGAAGATATATCCTTTTTCACCATGGGCCCCTATGGGCTCCCAAATCTCACTTTGCAGATTCCACGAAAAGAGTGTTAGCAAACTGCTTCCTGAGAACTAAGCAGTAACTCTGGGAGAGGAATTCAGAGAGCAGAAAGAAGTTTCTCAGAAAGCTTCTTTCACGATTTGAACTGATGATATTTCCTTTATCACCGCAGGCCTCAATGCGATTCAAAGAAGTCCTCCTCAGGTTCCTCAAAAACACTGATAGTGGACTGCTGCATGAAACATAAGTGTAACTCTGAGAGATGAATTCACACATCACCAAGAAGTTTCTAACAAAGCTTCTTTCTAGTTTTCATCTGAGGATACTTCCTTTGTCACCGTAAGCTTCATTACGTTCAGAAGTATCCCATTGCAGATTTCCAGAAAACTGTGTTAGCAAACTGAACACTGAAGACAAACGTGTAACTCTGTGAGTTGCATTCACACATCGAAATGCAGTTTCTCAGAAGGCTTCTTTCCAGTTTTGATCTGAGGTTATTTCCTTTTTCACCATAGCCCACAATGAGCTCCCAAATATCACTTTGCAGAACACAAGATAACAGAGTTAGCAAACTGTTCCAAGAAGGGAAGGGTGGAACTCTGTGTGATGAAGTCACACATCAGAAAGCAATCTCTCAGTAAGCTTCTCTCTAGTTATTATCTGAAGATATATCCTTTTTCACCATGGGCCCCTATGGGCTCCCAAATCTCACTTTGCAGATTCCACGAAAAGAGTGTTAGCAAACTGCTTCCTGAGAACTAAGCAGTAACTCTGGGAGAGGAATTCAGAGAGCAGAAAGAAGTTTCTCAGAAAGCTTCTTTCACGATTTGAACTGATGATATTTCCTTTATCACCGCAGGCCTCAATGCGATTCAAAGAAGTCCTCCTCAGGTTCCTCAAAAACACTGATAGTGGACTGCTGCATGAAACATAAGTGTAACTCTGAGAGATGAATTCACACATCACCAAGAAGTTTCTAACAAAGCTTCTTTCTAGTTTTCATCTGAGGATACTTCCTTTGTCACCGTAAGCTTCATTACGTTCAGAAGTATCCCATTGCAGATTTCCAGAAAACTGTGTTAGCAAACTGAACACTGAAGACAAACGTGTAACTCTGTGAGTTGCATTCACACATCGAAATGCAGTTTCTCAGAAGGCTTCTTTCCAGTTTTGATCTGAGGTTATTTCCTTTTTCACCATAGCCCACAATGAGCTCCCAAATATCACTTTGCAGAACACAAGATAACAGAGTTAGCAAACTGTTCCAAGAAGGGAAGGGTGGAACTCTGTGTGATGAAGTCACACATCAGAAAGCAATCTCTCAGTAAGCTTCTCTCTAGTTATTATCTGAAGATATATCCTTTTTCACCATGGGCCCCTATGGGCTCCCAAATCTCACTTTGCAGATTCCACGAAAAGAGTGTTAGCAAACTGCTTCCTGAGAACTAAGCAGTAACTCTGGGAGAGGAATTCAGAGAGCAGAAAGAAGTTTCTCAGAAAGCTTCTTTCACGATTTGAACTGATGATATTTCCTTTATCACCGCAGGCCTCAATGCGATTCAAAGAAGTCCTCCTCAGGTTCCTCAAAAACACTGATAGTGGACTGCTGCATGAAACATAAGTGTAACTCTGAGAGATGAATTCACACATCACCAAGAAGTTTCTAACAAAGCTTCTTTCTAGTTTTCATCTGAGGATACTTCCTTTGTCACCGTAAGCTTCATTACGTTCAGAAGTATCCCATTGCAGATTTCCAGAAAACTGTGTTAGCAAACTGAACACTGAAGACAAACGTGTAACTCTGTGAGTTGCATTCACACATCGAAATGCAGTTTCTCAGAAGGCTTCTTTCCAGTTTTGATCTGAGGTTATTTCCTTTTTCACCATAGCCCACAATGAGCTCCCAAATATCACTTTGCAGAACACAAGATAACAGAGTTAGCAAACTGTTCCAAGAAGGGAAGGGTGGAACTCTGTGTGATGAAGTCACACATCAGAAAGCAATCTCTCAGTAAGCTTCTCTCTAGTTATTATCTGAAGATATATCCTTTTTCACCATGGGCCCCTATGGGCTCCCAAATCTCACTTTGCAGATTCCACGAAAAGAGTGTTAGCAAACTGCTTCCTGAGAACTAAGCAGTAACTCTGGGAGAGGAATTCAGAGAGCAGAAAGAAGTTTCTCAGAAAGCTTCTTTCACGATTTGAACTGATGATATTTCCTTTATCACCGCAGGCCTCAATGCGATTCAAAGAAGTCCTCCTCAGGTTCCTCAAAAACACTGATAGTGGACTGCTGCATGAAACATAAGTGTAACTCTGAGAGATGAATTCACACATCACCAAGAAGTTTCTAACAAAGCTTCTTTCTAGTTTTCATCTGAGGATACTTCCTTTGTCACCGTAAGCTTCATTACGTTCAGAAGTATCCCATTGCAGATTTCCAGAAAACTGTGTTAGCAAACTGAACACTGAAGACAAACGTGTAACTCTGTGAGTTGCATTCACACATCGAAATGCAGTTTCTCAGAAGGCTTCTTTCCAGTTTTGATCTGAGGTTATTTCCTTTTTCACCATAGCCCACAATGAGCTCCCAAATATCACTTTGCAGAACACAAGATAACAGAGTTAGCAAACTGTTCCAAGAAGGGAAGGGTGGAACTCTGTGTGATGAAGTCACACATCAGAAAGCAATCTCTCAGTAAGCTTCTCTCTAGTTATTATCTGAAGATATATCCTTTTTCACCATGGGCCCCTATGGGCTCCCAAATCTCACTTTGCAGATTCCACGAAAAGAGTGTTAGCAAACTGCTTCCTGAGAACTAAGCAGTAACTCTGGGAGAGGAATTCAGAGAGCAGAAAGAAGTTTCTCAGAAAGCTTCTTTCACGATTTGAACTGATGATATTTCCTTTATCACCGCAGGCCTCAATGCGATTCAAAGAAGTCCTCCTCAGGTTCCTCAAAAACACTGATAGTGGACTGCTGCATGAAACATAAGTGTAACTCTGAGAGATGAATTCACACATCACCAAGAAGTTTCTAACAAAGCTTCTTTCTAGTTTTCATCTGAGGATACTTCCTTTGTCACCGTAAGCTTCATTACGTTCAGAAGTATCCCATTGCAGATTTCCAGAAAACTGTGTTAGCAAACTGAACACTGAAGACAAACGTGTAACTCTGTGAGTTGCATTCACACATCGAAATGCAGTTTCTCAGAAGGCTTCTTTCCAGTTTTGATCTGAGGTTATTTCCTTTTTCACCATAGCCCACAATGAGCTCCCAAATATCACTTTGCAGAACACAAGATAACAGAGTTAGCAAACTGTTCCAAGAAGGGAAGGGTGGAACTCTGTGTGATGAAGTCACACATCAGAAAGCAATCTCTCAGTAAGCTTCTCTCTAGTTATTATCTGAAGATATATCCTTTTTCACCATGGGCCCCTATGGGCTCCCAAATCTCACTTTGCAGATTCCACGAAAAGAGTGTTAGCAAACTGCTTCCTGAGAACTAAGCAGTAACTCTGGGAGAGGAATTCAGAGAGCAGAAAGAAGTTTCTCAGAAAGCTTCTTTCACGATTTGAACTGATGATATTTCCTTTATCACCGCAGGCCTCAATGCGATTCAAAGAAGTCCTCCTCAGGTTCCTCAAAAACACTGATAGTGGACTGCTGCATGAAACATAAGTGTAACTCTGAGAGATGAATTCACACATCACCAAGAAGTTTCTAACAAAGCTTCTTTCTAGTTTTCATCTGAGGATACTTCCTTTGTCACCGTAAGCTTCATTACGTTCAGAAGTATCCCATTGCAGATTTCCAGAAAACTGTGTTAGCAAACTGAACACTGAAGACAAACGTGTAACTCTGTGAGTTGCATTCACACATCGAAATGCAGTTTCTCAGAAGGCTTCTTTCCAGTTTTGATCTGAGGTTATTTCCTTTTTCACCATAGCCCACAATGAGCTCCCAAATATCACTTTGCAGAACACAAGATAACAGAGTTAGCAAACTGTTCCAAGAAGGGAAGGGTGGAACTCTGTGTGATGAAGTCACACATCAGAAAGCAATCTCTCAGTAAGCTTCTCTCTAGTTATTATCTGAAGATATATCCTTTTTCACCATGGGCCCCTATGGGCTCCCAAATCTCACTTTGCAGATTCCACGAAAAGAGTGTTAGCAAACTGCTTCCTGAGAACTAAGCAGTAACTCTGGGAGAGGAATTCAGAGAGCAGAAAGAAGTTTCTCAGAAAGCTTCTTTCACGATTTGAACTGATGATATTTCCTTTATCACCGCAGGCCTCAATGCGATTCAAAGAAGTCCTCCTCAGGTTCCTCAAAAACACTGATAGTGGACTGCTGCATGAAACATAAGTGTAACTCTGAGAGATGAATTCACACATCACCAAGAAGTTTCTAACAAAGCTTCTTTCTAGTTTTCATCTGAGGATACTTCCTTTGTCACCGTAAGCTTCATTACGTTCAGAAGTATCCCATTGCAGATTTCCAGAAAACTGTGTTAGCAAACTGAACACTGAAGACAAACGTGTAACTCTGTGAGTTGCATTCACACATCGAAATGCAGTTTCTCAGAAGGCTTCTTTCCAGTTTTGATCTGAGGTTATTTCCTTTTTCACCATAGCCCACAATGAGCTCCCAAATATCACTTTGCAGAACACAAGATAACAGAGTTAGCAAACTGTTCCAAGAAGGGAAGGGTGGAACTCTGTGTGATGAAGTCACACATCAGAAAGCAATCTCTCAGTAAGCTTCTCTCTAGTTATTATCTGAAGATATATCCTTTTTCACCATGGGCCCCTATGGGCTCCCAAATCTCACTTTGCAGATTCCACGAAAAGAGTGTTAGCAAACTGCTTCCTGAGAACTAAGCAGTAACTCTGGGAGAGGAATTCAGAGAGCAGAAAGAAGTTTCTCAGAAAGCTTCTTTCACGATTTGAACTGATGATATTTCCTTTATCACCGCAGGCCTCAATGCGATTCAAAGAAGTCCTCCTCAGGTTCCTCAAAAACACTGATAGTGGACTGCTGCATGAAACATAAGTGTAACTCTGAGAGATGAATTCACACATCACCAAGAAGTTTCTAACAAAGCTTCTTTCTAGTTTTCATCTGAGGATACTTCCTTTGTCACCGTAAGCTTCATTACGTTCAGAAGTATCCCATTGCAGATTTCCAGAAAACTGTGTTAGCAAACTGAACACTGAAGACAAACGTGTAACTCTGTGAGTTGCATTCACACATCGAAATGCAGTTTCTCAGAAGGCTTCTTTCCAGTTTTGATCTGAGGTTATTTCCTTTTTCACCATAGCCCACAATGAGCTCCCAAATATCACTTTGCAGAACACAAGATAACAGAGTTAGCAAACTGTTCCAAGAAGGGAAGGGTGGAACTCTGTGTGATGAAGTCACACATCAGAAAGCAATCTCTCAGTAAGCTTCTCTCTAGTTATTATCTGAAGATATATCCTTTTTCACCATGGGCCCCTATGGGCTCCCAAATCTCACTTTGCAGATTCCACGAAAAGAGTGTTAGCAAACTGCTTCCTGAGAACTAAGCAGTAACTCTGGGAGAGGAATTCAGAGAGCAGAAAGAAGTTTCTCAGAAAGCTTCTTTCACGATTTGAACTGATGATATTTCCTTTATCACCGCAGGCCTCAATGCGATTCAAAGAAGTCCTCCTCAGGTTCCTCAAAAACACTGATAGTGGACTGCTGCATGAAACATAAGTGTAACTCTGAGAGATGAATTCACACATCACCAAGAAGTTTCTAACAAAGCTTCTTTCTAGTTTTCATCTGAGGATACTTCCTTTGTCACCGTAAGCTTCATTACGTTCAGAAGTATCCCATTGCAGATTTCCAGAAAACTGTGTTAGCAAACTGAACACTGAAGACAAACGTGTAACTCTGTGAGTTGCATTCACACATCGAAATGCAGTTTCTCAGAAGGCTTCTTTCCAGTTTTGATCTGAGGTTATTTCCTTTTTCACCATAGCCCACAATGAGCTCCCAAATATCACTTTGCAGAACACAAGATAACAGAGTTAGCAAACTGTTCCAAGAAGGGAAGGGTGGAACTCTGTGTGATGAAGTCACACATCAGAAAGCAATCTCTCAGTAAGCTTCTCTCTAGTTATTATCTGAAGATATATCCTTTTTCACCATGGGCCCCTATGGGCTCCCAAATCTCACTTTGCAGATTCCACGAAAAGAGTGTTAGCAAACTGCTTCCTGAGAACTAAGCAGTAACTCTGGGAGAGGAATTCAGAGAGCAGAAAGAAGTTTCTCAGAAAGCTTCTTTCACGATTTGAACTGATGATATTTCCTTTATCACCGCAGGCCTCAATGCGATTCAAAGAAGTCCTCCTCAGGTTCCTCAAAAACACTGATAGTGGACTGCTGCATGAAACATAAGTGTAACTCTGAGAGATGAATTCACACATCACCAAGAAGTTTCTAACAAAGCTTCTTTCTAGTTTTCATCTGAGGATACTTCCTTTGTCACCGTAAGCTTCATTACGTTCAGAAGTATCCCATTGCAGATTTCCAGAAAACTGTGTTAGCAAACTGAACACTGAAGACAAACGTGTAACTCTGTGAGTTGCATTCACACATCGAAATGCAGTTTCTCAGAAGGCTTCTTTCCAGTTTTGATCTGAGGTTATTTCCTTTTTCACCATAGCCCACAATGAGCTCCCAAATATCACTTTGCAGAACACAAGATAACAGAGTTAGCAAACTGTTCCAAGAAGGGAAGGGTGGAACTCTGTGTGATGAAGTCACACATCAGAAAGCAATCTCTCAGTAAGCTTCTCTCTAGTTATTATCTGAAGATATATCCTTTTTCACCATGGGCCCCTATGGGCTCCCAAATCTCACTTTGCAGATTCCACGAAAAGAGTGTTAGCAAACTGCTTCCTGAGAACTAAGCAGTAACTCTGGGAGAGGAATTCAGAGAGCAGAAAGAAGTTTCTCAGAAAGCTTCTTTCACGATTTGAACTGATGATATTTCCTTTATCACCGCAGGCCTCAATGCGATTCAAAGAAGTCCTCCTCAGGTTCCTCAAAAACACTGATAGTGGACTGCTGCATGAAACATAAGTGTAACTCTGAGAGATGAATTCACACATCACCAAGAAGTTTCTAACAAAGCTTCTTTCTAGTTTTCATCTGAGGATACTTCCTTTGTCACCGTAAGCTTCATTACGTTCAGAAGTATCCCATTGCAGATTTCCAGAAAACTGTGTTAGCAAACTGAACACTGAAGACAAACGTGTAACTCTGTGAGTTGCATTCACACATCGAAATGCAGTTTCTCAGAAGGCTTCTTTCCAGTTTTGATCTGAGGTTATTTCCTTTTTCACCATAGCCCACAATGAGCTCCCAAATATCACTTTGCAGAACACAAGATAACAGAGTTAGCAAACTGTTCCAAGAAGGGAAGGGTGGAACTCTGTGTGATGAAGTCACACATCAGAAAGCAATCTCTCAGTAAGCTTCTCTCTAGTTATTATCTGAAGATATATCCTTTTTCACCATGGGCCCCTATGGGCTCCCAAATCTCACTTTGCAGATTCCACGAAAAGAGTGTTAGCAAACTGCTTCCTGAGAACTAAGCAGTAACTCTGGGAGAGGAATTCAGAGAGCAGAAAGAAGTTTCTCAGAAAGCTTCTTTCACGATTTGAACTGATGATATTTCCTTTATCACCGCAGGCCTCAATGCGATTCAAAGAAGTCCTCCTCAGGTTCCTCAAAAACACTGATAGTGGACTGCTGCATGAAACATAAGTGTAACTCTGAGAGATGAATTCACACATCACCAAGAAGTTTCTAACAAAGCTTCTTTCTAGTTTTCATCTGAGGATACTTCCTTTGTCACCGTAAGCTTCATTACGTTCAGAAGTATCCCATTGCAGATTTCCAGAAAACTGTGTTAGCAAACTGAACACTGAAGACAAACGTGTAACTCTGTGAGTTGCATTCACACATCGAAATGCAGTTTCTCAGAAGGCTTCTTTCCAGTTTTGATCTGAGGTTATTTCCTTTTTCACCATAGCCCACAATGAGCTCCCAAATATCACTTTGCAGAACACAAGATAACAGAGTTAGCAAACTGTTCCAAGAAGGGAAGGGTGGAACTCTGTGTGATGAAGTCACACATCAGAAAGCAATCTCTCAGTAAGCTTCTCTCTAGTTATTATCTGAAGATATATCCTTTTTCACCATGGGCCCCTATGGGCTCCCAAATCTCACTTTGCAGATTCCACGAAAAGAGTGTTAGCAAACTGCTTCCTGAGAACTAAGCAGTAACTCTGGGAGAGGAATTCAGAGAGCAGAAAGAAGTTTCTCAGAAAGCTTCTTTCACGATTTGAACTGATGATATTTCCTTTATCACCGCAGGCCTCAATGCGATTCAAAGAAGTCCTCCTCAGGTTCCTCAAAAACACTGATAGTGGACTGCTGCATGAAACATAAGTGTAACTCTGAGAGATGAATTCACACATCACCAAGAAGTTTCTAACAAAGCTTCTTTCTAGTTTTCATCTGAGGATACTTCCTTTGTCACCGTAAGCTTCATTACGTTCAGAAGTATCCCATTGCAGATTTCCAGAAAACTGTGTTAGCAAACTGAACACTGAAGACAAACGTGTAACTCTGTGAGTTGCATTCACACATCGAAATGCAGTTTCTCAGAAGGCTTCTTTCCAGTTTTGATCTGAGGTTATTTCCTTTTTCACCATAGCCCACAATGAGCTCCCAAATATCACTTTGCAGAACACAAGATAACAGAGTTAGCAAACTGTTCCAAGAAGGGAAGGGTGGAACTCTGTGTGATGAAGTCACACATCAGAAAGCAATCTCTCAGTAAGCTTCTCTCTAGTTATTATCTGAAGATATATCCTTTTTCACCATGGGCCCCTATGGGCTCCCAAATCTCACTTTGCAGATTCCACGAAAAGAGTGTTAGCAAACTGCTTCCTGAGAACTAAGCAGTAACTCTGGGAGAGGAATTCAGAGAGCAGAAAGAAGTTTCTCAGAAAGCTTCTTTCACGATTTGAACTGATGATATTTCCTTTATCACCGCAGGCCTCAATGCGATTCAAAGAAGTCCTCCTCAGGTTCCTCAAAAACACTGATAGTGGACTGCTGCATGAAACATAAGTGTAACTCTGAGAGATGAATTCACACATCACCAAGAAGTTTCTAACAAAGCTTCTTTCTAGTTTTCATCTGAGGATACTTCCTTTGTCACCGTAAGCTTCATTACGTTCAGAAGTATCCCATTGCAGATTTCCAGAAAACTGTGTTAGCAAACTGAACACTGAAGACAAACGTGTAACTCTGTGAGTTGCATTCACACATCGAAATGCAGTTTCTCAGAAGGCTTCTTTCCAGTTTTGATCTGAGGTTATTTCCTTTTTCACCATAGCCCACAATGAGCTCCCAAATATCACTTTGCAGAACACAAGATAACAGAGTTAGCAAACTGTTCCAAGAAGGGAAGGGTGGAACTCTGTGTGATGAAGTCACACATCAGAAAGCAATCTCTCAGTAAGCTTCTCTCTAGTTATTATCTGAAGATATATCCTTTTTCACCATGGGCCCCTATGGGCTCCCAAATCTCACTTTGCAGATTCCACGAAAAGAGTGTTAGCAAACTGCTTCCTGAGAACTAAGCAGTAACTCTGGGAGAGGAATTCAGAGAGCAGAAAGAAGTTTCTCAGAAAGCTTCTTTCACGATTTGAACTGATGATATTTCCTTTATCACCGCAGGCCTCAATGCGATTCAAAGAAGTCCTCCTCAGGTTCCTCAAAAACACTGATAGTGGACTGCTGCATGAAACATAAGTGTAACTCTGAGAGATGAATTCACACATCACCAAGAAGTTTCTAACAAAGCTTCTTTCTAGTTTTCATCTGAGGATACTTCCTTTGTCACCGTAAGCTTCATTACGTTCAGAAGTATCCCATTGCAGATTTCCAGAAAACTGTGTTAGCAAACTGAACACTGAAGACAAACGTGTAACTCTGTGAGTTGCATTCACACATCGAAATGCAGTTTCTCAGAAGGCTTCTTTCCAGTTTTGATCTGAGGTTATTTCCTTTTTCACCATAGCCCACAATGAGCTCCCAAATATCACTTTGCAGAACACAAGATAACAGAGTTAGCAAACTGTTCCAAGAAGGGAAGGGTGGAACTCTGTGTGATGAAGTCACACATCAGAAAGCAATCTCTCAGTAAGCTTCTCTCTAGTTATTATCTGAAGATATATCCTTTTTCACCATGGGCCCCTATGGGCTCCCAAATCTCACTTTGCAGATTCCACGAAAAGAGTGTTAGCAAACTGCTTCCTGAGAACTAAGCAGTAACTCTGGGAGAGGAATTCAGAGAGCAGAAAGAAGTTTCTCAGAAAGCTTCTTTCACGATTTGAACTGATGATATTTCCTTTATCACCGCAGGCCTCAATGCGATTCAAAGAAGTCCTCCTCAGGTTCCTCAAAAACACTGATAGTGGACTGCTGCATGAAACATAAGTGTAACTCTGAGAGATGAATTCACACATCACCAAGAAGTTTCTAACAAAGCTTCTTTCTAGTTTTCATCTGAGGATACTTCCTTTGTCACCGTAAGCTTCATTACGTTCAGAAGTATCCCATTGCAGATTTCCAGAAAACTGTGTTAGCAAACTGAACACTGAAGACAAACGTGTAACTCTGTGAGTTGCATTCACACATCGAAATGCAGTTTCTCAGAAGGCTTCTTTCCAGTTTTGATCTGAGGTTATTTCCTTTTTCACCATAGCCCACAATGAGCTCCCAAATATCACTTTGCAGAACACAAGATAACAGAGTTAGCAAACTGTTCCAAGAAGGGAAGGGTGGAACTCTGTGTGATGAAGTCACACATCAGAAAGCAATCTCTCAGTAAGCTTCTCTCTAGTTATTATCTGAAGATATATCCTTTTTCACCATGGGCCCCTATGGGCTCCCAAATCTCACTTTGCAGATTCCACGAAAAGAGTGTTAGCAAACTGCTTCCTGAGAACTAAGCAGTAACTCTGGGAGAGGAATTCAGAGAGCAGAAAGAAGTTTCTCAGAAAGCTTCTTTCACGATTTGAACTGATGATATTTCCTTTATCACCGCAGGCCTCAATGCGATTCAAAGAAGTCCTCCTCAGGTTCCTCAAAAACACTGATAGTGGACTGCTGCATGAAACATAAGTGTAACTCTGAGAGATGAATTCACACATCACCAAGAAGTTTCTAACAAAGCTTCTTTCTAGTTTTCATCTGAGGATACTTCCTTTGTCACCGTAAGCTTCATTACGTTCAGAAGTATCCCATTGCAGATTTCCAGAAAACTGTGTTAGCAAACTGAACACTGAAGACAAACGTGTAACTCTGTGAGTTGCATTCACACATCGAAATGCAGTTTCTCAGAAGGCTTCTTTCCAGTTTTGATCTGAGGTTATTTCCTTTTTCACCATAGCCCACAATGAGCTCCCAAATATCACTTTGCAGAACACAAGATAACAGAGTTAGCAAACTGTTCCAAGAAGGGAAGGGTGGAACTCTGTGTGATGAAGTCACACATCAGAAAGCAATCTCTCAGTAAGCTTCTCTCTAGTTATTATCTGAAGATATATCCTTTTTCACCATGGGCCCCTATGGGCTCCCAAATCTCACTTTGCAGATTCCACGAAAAGAGTGTTAGCAAACTGCTTCCTGAGAACTAAGCAGTAACTCTGGGAGAGGAATTCAGAGAGCAGAAAGAAGTTTCTCAGAAAGCTTCTTTCACGATTTGAACTGATGATATTTCCTTTATCACCGCAGGCCTCAATGCGATTCAAAGAAGTCCTCCTCAGGTTCCTCAAAAACACTGATAGTGGACTGCTGCATGAAACATAAGTGTAACTCTGAGAGATGAATTCACACATCACCAAGAAGTTTCTAACAAAGCTTCTTTCTAGTTTTCATCTGAGGATACTTCCTTTGTCACCGTAAGCTTCATTACGTTCAGAAGTATCCCATTGCAGATTTCCAGAAAACTGTGTTAGCAAACTGAACACTGAAGACAAACGTGTAACTCTGTGAGTTGCATTCACACATCGAAATGCAGTTTCTCAGAAGGCTTCTTTCCAGTTTTGATCTGAGGTTATTTCCTTTTTCACCATAGCCCACAATGAGCTCCCAAATATCACTTTGCAGAACACAAGATAACAGAGTTAGCAAACTGTTCCAAGAAGGGAAGGGTGGAACTCTGTGTGATGAAGTCACACATCAGAAAGCAATCTCTCAGTAAGCTTCTCTCTAGTTATTATCTGAAGATATATCCTTTTTCACCATGGGCCCCTATGGGCTCCCAAATCTCACTTTGCAGATTCCACGAAAAGAGTGTTAGCAAACTGCTTCCTGAGAACTAAGCAGTAACTCTGGGAGAGGAATTCAGAGAGCAGAAAGAAGTTTCTCAGAAAGCTTCTTTCACGATTTGAACTGATGATATTTCCTTTATCACCGCAGGCCTCAATGCGATTCAAAGAAGTCCTCCTCAGGTTCCTCAAAAACACTGATAGTGGACTGCTGCATGAAACATAAGTGTAACTCTGAGAGATGAATTCACACATCACCAAGAAGTTTCTAACAAAGCTTCTTTCTAGTTTTCATCTGAGGATACTTCCTTTGTCACCGTAAGCTTCATTACGTTCAGAAGTATCCCATTGCAGATTTCCAGAAAACTGTGTTAGCAAACTGAACACTGAAGACAAACGTGTAACTCTGTGAGTTGCATTCACACATCGAAATGCAGTTTCTCAGAAGGCTTCTTTCCAGTTTTGATCTGAGGTTATTTCCTTTTTCACCATAGCCCACAATGAGCTCCCAAATATCACTTTGCAGAACACAAGATAACAGAGTTAGCAAACTGTTCCAAGAAGGGAAGGGTGGAACTCTGTGTGATGAAGTCACACATCAGAAAGCAATCTCTCAGTAAGCTTCTCTCTAGTTATTATCTGAAGATATATCCTTTTTCACCATGGGCCCCTATGGGCTCCCAAATCTCACTTTGCAGATTCCACGAAAAGAGTGTTAGCAAACTGCTTCCTGAGAACTAAGCAGTAACTCTGGGAGAGGAATTCAGAGAGCAGAAAGAAGTTTCTCAGAAAGCTTCTTTCACGATTTGAACTGATGATATTTCCTTTATCACCGCAGGCCTCAATGCGATTCAAAGAAGTCCTCCTCAGGTTCCTCAAAAACACTGATAGTGGACTGCTGCATGAAACATAAGTGTAACTCTGAGAGATGAATTCACACATCACCAAGAAGTTTCTAACAAAGCTTCTTTCTAGTTTTCATCTGAGGATACTTCCTTTGTCACCGTAAGCTTCATTACGTTCAGAAGTATCCCATTGCAGATTTCCAGAAAACTGTGTTAGCAAACTGAACACTGAAGACAAACGTGTAACTCTGTGAGTTGCATTCACACATCGAAATGCAGTTTCTCAGAAGGCTTCTTTCCAGTTTTGATCTGAGGTTATTTCCTTTTTCACCATAGCCCACAATGAGCTCCCAAATATCACTTTGCAGAACACAAGATAACAGAGTTAGCAAACTGTTCCAAGAAGGGAAGGGTGGAACTCTGTGTGATGAAGTCACACATCAGAAAGCAATCTCTCAGTAAGCTTCTCTCTAGTTATTATCTGAAGATATATCCTTTTTCACCATGGGCCCCTATGGGCTCCCAAATCTCACTTTGCAGATTCCACGAAAAGAGTGTTAGCAAACTGCTTCCTGAGAACTAAGCAGTAACTCTGGGAGAGGAATTCAGAGAGCAGAAAGAAGTTTCTCAGAAAGCTTCTTTCACGATTTGAACTGATGATATTTCCTTTATCACCGCAGGCCTCAATGCGATTCAAAGAAGTCCTCCTCAGGTTCCTCAAAAACACTGATAGTGGACTGCTGCATGAAACATAAGTGTAACTCTGAGAGATGAATTCACACATCACCAAGAAGTTTCTAACAAAGCTTCTTTCTAGTTTTCATCTGAGGATACTTCCTTTGTCACCGTAAGCTTCATTACGTTCAGAAGTATCCCATTGCAGATTTCCAGAAAACTGTGTTAGCAAACTGAACACTGAAGACAAACGTGTAACTCTGTGAGTTGCATTCACACATCGAAATGCAGTTTCTCAGAAGGCTTCTTTCCAGTTTTGATCTGAGGTTATTTCCTTTTTCACCATAGCCCACAATGAGCTCCCAAATATCACTTTGCAGAACACAAGATAACAGAGTTAGCAAACTGTTCCAAGAAGGGAAGGGTGGAACTCTGTGTGATGAAGTCACACATCAGAAAGCAATCTCTCAGTAAGCTTCTCTCTAGTTATTATCTGAAGATATATCCTTTTTCACCATGGGCCCCTATGGGCTCCCAAATCTCACTTTGCAGATTCCACGAAAAGAGTGTTAGCAAACTGCTTCCTGAGAACTAAGCAGTAACTCTGGGAGAGGAATTCAGAGAGCAGAAAGAAGTTTCTCAGAAAGCTTCTTTCACGATTTGAACTGATGATATTTCCTTTATCACCGCAGGCCTCAATGCGATTCAAAGAAGTCCTCCTCAGGTTCCTCAAAAACACTGATAGTGGACTGCTGCATGAAACATAAGTGTAACTCTGAGAGATGAATTCACACATCACCAAGAAGTTTCTAACAAAGCTTCTTTCTAGTTTTCATCTGAGGATACTTCCTTTGTCACCGTAAGCTTCATTACGTTCAGAAGTATCCCATTGCAGATTTCCAGAAAACTGTGTTAGCAAACTGAACACTGAAGACAAACGTGTAACTCTGTGAGTTGCATTCACACATCGAAATGCAGTTTCTCAGAAGGCTTCTTTCCAGTTTTGATCTGAGGTTATTTCCTTTTTCACCATAGCCCACAATGAGCTCCCAAATATCACTTTGCAGAACACAAGATAACAGAGTTAGCAAACTGTTCCAAGAAGGGAAGGGTGGAACTCTGTGTGATGAAGTCACACATCAGAAAGCAATCTCTCAGTAAGCTTCTCTCTAGTTATTATCTGAAGATATATCCTTTTTCACCATGGGCCCCTATGGGCTCCCAAATCTCACTTTGCAGATTCCACGAAAAGAGTGTTAGCAAACTGCTTCCTGAGAACTAAGCAGTAACTCTGGGAGAGGAATTCAGAGAGCAGAAAGAAGTTTCTCAGAAAGCTTCTTTCACGATTTGAACTGATGATATTTCCTTTATCACCGCAGGCCTCAATGCGATTCAAAGAAGTCCTCCTCAGGTTCCTCAAAAACACTGATAGTGGACTGCTGCATGAAACATAAGTGTAACTCTGAGAGATGAATTCACACATCACCAAGAAGTTTCTAACAAAGCTTCTTTCTAGTTTTCATCTGAGGATACTTCCTTTGTCACCGTAAGCTTCATTACGTTCAGAAGTATCCCATTGCAGATTTCCAGAAAACTGTGTTAGCAAACTGAACACTGAAGACAAACGTGTAACTCTGTGAGTTGCATTCACACATCGAAATGCAGTTTCTCAGAAGGCTTCTTTCCAGTTTTGATCTGAGGTTATTTCCTTTTTCACCATAGCCCACAATGAGCTCCCAAATATCACTTTGCAGAACACAAGATAACAGAGTTAGCAAACTGTTCCAAGAAGGGAAGGGTGGAACTCTGTGTGATGAAGTCACACATCAGAAAGCAATCTCTCAGTAAGCTTCTCTCTAGTTATTATCTGAAGATATATCCTTTTTCACCATGGGCCCCTATGGGCTCCCAAATCTCACTTTGCAGATTCCACGAAAAGAGTGTTAGCAAACTGCTTCCTGAGAACTAAGCAGTAACTCTGGGAGAGGAATTCAGAGAGCAGAAAGAAGTTTCTCAGAAAGCTTCTTTCACGATTTGAACTGATGATATTTCCTTTATCACCGCAGGCCTCAATGCGATTCAAAGAAGTCCTCCTCAGGTTCCTCAAAAACACTGATAGTGGACTGCTGCATGAAACATAAGTGTAACTCTGAGAGATGAATTCACACATCACCAAGAAGTTTCTAACAAAGCTTCTTTCTAGTTTTCATCTGAGGATACTTCCTTTGTCACCGTAAGCTTCATTACGTTCAGAAGTATCCCATTGCAGATTTCCAGAAAACTGTGTTAGCAAACTGAACACTGAAGACAAACGTGTAACTCTGTGAGTTGCATTCACACATCGAAATGCAGTTTCTCAGAAGGCTTCTTTCCAGTTTTGATCTGAGGTTATTTCCTTTTTCACCATAGCCCACAATGAGCTCCCAAATATCACTTTGCAGAACACAAGATAACAGAGTTAGCAAACTGTTCCAAGAAGGGAAGGGTGGAACTCTGTGTGATGAAGTCACACATCAGAAAGCAATCTCTCAGTAAGCTTCTCTCTAGTTATTATCTGAAGATATATCCTTTTTCACCATGGGCCCCTATGGGCTCCCAAATCTCACTTTGCAGATTCCACGAAAAGAGTGTTAGCAAACTGCTTCCTGAGAACTAAGCAGTAACTCTGGGAGAGGAATTCAGAGAGCAGAAAGAAGTTTCTCAGAAAGCTTCTTTCACGATTTGAACTGATGATATTTCCTTTATCACCGCAGGCCTCAATGCGATTCAAAGAAGTCCTCCTCAGGTTCCTCAAAAACACTGATAGTGGACTGCTGCATGAAACATAAGTGTAACTCTGAGAGATGAATTCACACATCACCAAGAAGTTTCTAACAAAGCTTCTTTCTAGTTTTCATCTGAGGATACTTCCTTTGTCACCGTAAGCTTCATTACGTTCAGAAGTATCCCATTGCAGATTTCCAGAAAACTGTGTTAGCAAACTGAACACTGAAGACAAACGTGTAACTCTGTGAGTTGCATTCACACATCGAAATGCAGTTTCTCAGAAGGCTTCTTTCCAGTTTTGATCTGAGGTTATTTCCTTTTTCACCATAGCCCACAATGAGCTCCCAAATATCACTTTGCAGAACACAAGATAACAGAGTTAGCAAACTGTTCCAAGAAGGGAAGGGTGGAACTCTGTGTGATGAAGTCACACATCAGAAAGCAATCTCTCAGTAAGCTTCTCTCTAGTTATTATCTGAAGATATATCCTTTTTCACCATGGGCCCCTATGGGCTCCCAAATCTCACTTTGCAGATTCCACGAAAAGAGTGTTAGCAAACTGCTTCCTGAGAACTAAGCAGTAACTCTGGGAGAGGAATTCAGAGAGCAGAAAGAAGTTTCTCAGAAAGCTTCTTTCACGATTTGAACTGATGATATTTCCTTTATCACCGCAGGCCTCAATGCGATTCAAAGAAGTCCTCCTCAGGTTCCTCAAAAACACTGATAGTGGACTGCTGCATGAAACATAAGTGTAACTCTGAGAGATGAATTCACACATCACCAAGAAGTTTCTAACAAAGCTTCTTTCTAGTTTTCATCTGAGGATACTTCCTTTGTCACCGTAAGCTTCATTACGTTCAGAAGTATCCCATTGCAGATTTCCAGAAAACTGTGTTAGCAAACTGAACACTGAAGACAAACGTGTAACTCTGTGAGTTGCATTCACACATCGAAATGCAGTTTCTCAGAAGGCTTCTTTCCAGTTTTGATCTGAGGTTATTTCCTTTTTCACCATAGCCCACAATGAGCTCCCAAATATCACTTTGCAGAACACAAGATAACAGAGTTAGCAAACTGTTCCAAGAAGGGAAGGGTGGAACTCTGTGTGATGAAGTCACACATCAGAAAGCAATCTCTCAGTAAGCTTCTCTCTAGTTATTATCTGAAGATATATCCTTTTTCACCATGGGCCCCTATGGGCTCCCAAATCTCACTTTGCAGATTCCACGAAAAGAGTGTTAGCAAACTGCTTCCTGAGAACTAAGCAGTAACTCTGGGAGAGGAATTCAGAGAGCAGAAAGAAGTTTCTCAGAAAGCTTCTTTCACGATTTGAACTGATGATATTTCCTTTATCACCGCAGGCCTCAATGCGATTCAAAGAAGTCCTCCTCAGGTTCCTCAAAAACACTGATAGTGGACTGCTGCATGAAACATAAGTGTAACTCTGAGAGATGAATTCACACATCACCAAGAAGTTTCTAACAAAGCTTCTTTCTAGTTTTCATCTGAGGATACTTCCTTTGTCACCGTAAGCTTCATTACGTTCAGA
>NC_044551.1:89227530-89236542 GCF_007565055.1 Rhinopithecus roxellana
AGGATATATCCACAGATGAAAACTAGAAAGAAGCTTTCTTAGAAACTGCCTGGTATGTGTGAATCATCTCACAGAGTTACACTTATGTTTCGTGGAGCAGTCCATTAACACTGTCCTTTGAGGAACTGAGAATGGCTTCTTAGCAAATCGCTTTGGAGAGGCCTACAGGCTGATACAGGAAATTTCAATCGTTCAAAACGTGAAAGAAAGCTTTCTGAGAAACTTCTTTCTGTTCTGTGAGTTCATCTCACAGACTTATACTTAGGCTTCAGAAAGCAGTTGCTAACACTCTTTTCGTGGAATCTGGAAGTGATATTTGGGAGCCCATAGGGGCCCATGGTGAGAAGGAAATATCGTCACATAATAATTAGAGAGAAGCTTTCTGAGAGATTGATTTCTTATATGTGACTTCATCACACAGAGTTCCACCCTTCCCTTCTTGGGACAGTTTGCTAACACTGTTGTCATGGATTCTGCAAAGGTATATTTGGGAGCTCATTGAGGGCTATGGTGAAAAAGGAAATATTCTCACATAATAACTAAAGAGAAGCTTTCTGAGAAACTGCATTGCCATGTGTGAATGCAACTCTCAGAGTTACACGTTTCTCTTCAGTGATCAGTTTGTTAACACAGTTTTCTGGAAATCTGCAATTAGACACTTCATAGCGCAATGAAGCTTACGGTGACAAGGATATATCCACAGATGAAAACTAGAAAGAAGCTTCTTAGAAACTGCCTGGTGATGTGTGAATTCATCTCACAGAGTTACACTTATGTTTCGTGGAGCAGTCCATTAACACTGTCTTTGAGGAAACTGAGAAGGGCTTCCTTGCATCGCTTTGAGGCCTACGCTGATAAAGGAAATTTCATCCGTTCAAAACGTGAAAGAAGCTTTCTGAGAAACTTCTTTCTGTTCTGTGAGTTCATCTCACAGACTTATAACTTAGACTTCAGAAAGCAGTTTGCTAACACTCTTTTCGTGGAATCTGGAAAGTGATATTTGGGAGCCCATAGGGGCCCATGGTGAGAAAGGAAATATCGTCACATAATAAGTAGAGAGAAGCTTTCTGAGAGATTGCTTTCTGATGTGTGACTTCATCACACAGAGTTCCACCCTTCCCTTCTTGGAACAGTTTGCTAACACTGTTGTCATGGATTCTGCAAAGGTATATTTGGGAGCTCATTGTGGGCTATGGTGAAAAAGGAAATATTCTCACATAATAACTAAAAGAAGCTTTCTGAGAAACTGCATTGCCATGTGTGAATGCAACTCTCAGAGTTACACGTTTCTCTTCAGTGATCAGTTTGTTAACACAGTTTTCTGGAAATCTGCATTTAGACACTTGATAGCGCAATGAAGCTTACGGTGACAAAGGATATATCCACAGATGAAAACTAGAAAGAAGCTTTCTTAGAAACTGCCTGGTGATGTGTGAATTCATCTCACAGAGTTACACTTATGTTTCGTGGAGCAGTCCATTAACACTGTCTTTGAGGAAACTGAGAAAGGGCTTCCTTGCATCGCTTTGAGGCCTACGCTGATAAAGGAAATTTCATTCGTTCAAAACGTGAAAGAAGCTTTCTGAGAAACTTCTTTCTGTTCTGTGAGTTCATCTCACAGACTTATAACTTAGACTTCAGAAAGCAGTTTGCTAACACTCTTTTCGTGGAATCTGGAAAGTGATATTTGGGAGCCCATAGGGGCCCATGGTGAGAAAGGAAATATCGTCACATAATAATTAGAGAGAAGCTTTCTGAGAGATTGCTTTCTGATGTGTGACTTCATCACACAGAGTTCCACCCTTCCCTTCTTGGAACAGTTTGCTAACACTGTTGTCATGGATTCTGCAAAGGTATATTTGGGAGCTCATTGAGGGCTATGGTGAAAAAGGAAATATTCTCACATAATAACTAAAGAGAAGCTTTCTGAGAAACTGCATTGCCATGTGTGAATGCAACTCTCAGAGTTACACGTTTCTCTTCAGTGATCAGTTTGTTAACACAGTTTTCTGGAAATCTGCAATTAGACACTTCATAGCGCAATGAAGCTTACGGTGACAAAGGATATATCCACAGATGAAAACTAGAAAGAAGCTTTCTTAGAAACTGCCTGGTGATGTGTGAATTCATCTCACAGAGTTACACTTATGTTTCGTGGAGCAGTCCATTAACACTGTCTTTGAGGAAACTGAAAAGGGCTTCCTTGCATCGCTTTGAGGCCTACGCTGATAAAGGAAATTTCATTGTTCAAAACGTGAAAGAAGCTTTCTGAGAAACTTCTTTCTGTTCTGTGAGTTCATCTCACAGACTTATAACTTAGACTTCAGAAAGCAGTTTGCTAACACTCTTTTCGTGGAATCTGGAAAGTGATATTTGGGAGCCCATAGGGGCCCATGGTGAGAAAGGAAATATCGTCACATAATAATTAGAGAGAAGCTTTCTGAGAGATTGCTTTCTGATGTGTGACTTCATCACACAGAGTTCCACCCTTCCCTTCTTGGAACAGTTTGCTAACACTGTTGTCATGGATTCTGCAAAGGTATATTTGGGAGCTCATTGAGGGCTATGGTGAAAAAGGAAATATTCTCACATAATAACTAAAGAGAAGCTTTCTGAGAAACTGCATTGCCATGTGTGAATGCAACTCTCAGAGTTACACGTTTCTCTTCAGTGATCAGTTTGTTAACACAGTTTTCTGGAAATCTGCAATTAGACACTTCATAGCGCAATGAAGCTTACGGTGACAAAGGATATATCCACAGATGAAAACTAGAAAGAAGCTTTCTTAGAAACTGCCTGGTGATGTGTGAATTCATCTCACAGAGTTACACTTATGTTTCGTGGAGCAGTCCATTAACACTGTCTTTGAGGAAACTGAGAAGGGCTTCCTTGCATCGCTTTGAGGCCTACGCTGATAAAGGAAATTTCATCCGTTCAAAACGTGAAAGAAGCTTTCTGAGAAACTTCTTTCTGTTCTGTGAGTTCATCTCACAGACTTATAACTTAGGCTTCAGAAAGCAGTTTGCTAACACTCTTTTCGTGGAATCTGGAAAGTGATATTTGGGAGCCCATAGGGTCCCATGGTGAGAAAGGAAATATCGTCACATATTAAGTAGAGAGAAGCTTTCTGAGAGATTGCTTTCTGATGTGTGATTTCATCACACAGAGTTCCACCCTTCCCTTCTTGGAACAGTTTGCTAACACTGTTGTCATGGATTCTGCAAATGTATATTTGGGAGCTCATTGAGGGCTATGGTGAAAAAGGAAATATTCTCACATAATAACTAAAGAGAAGCTGTCTGAGAAACTGCATTGCCATGTGTGAATGCAACTCTCAGAGTTACACGTTTCTCTTCAGTGATCAGTTTGTTAACACAGTTTTCTGGAAATCTGCAATTAGACACTTCATAGCGCAATGAAGCTTACGGTGACAAAGGATATATCCACAGATGAAAACTAGAAAGAAGCTTTCTTAGAAACTGCCTGGTGATGTGTGAATTCATCTCACAGAGTTACACTTATGTTTCGTGGAGCAGTCCATTAACACTGTCTTTAAGGAAACTGAAAAGGGCTTCCTTGCATCGCTTTGAGTCCTACGCTGATAAAGGAAATTTCATTGTTCAAAACGTGAAAGAAGCTTTCTGAGAAACTTCTTTCTGTTCTGTGAGTTCATCTCACAGACTTATAACTTAGGCTTCAGAAAGCAGTTTGCTAACACTCTTTTCGTGGAATCTGGAAAGTGATATTTGGGAGCCCATAGGGGCCCATGGTGAGAAGGAAATATCGTCACATAATAAGTAGAGAGAAGCTTTCTGAGAGATTGCTTTCTGATGTGTGACTTCATCACACAGAGTTCCACGCTTCCCTTCTTGGAACAGTTTGCTAACACTGTTGTCATGGATTCTGCAAAGGTATATTTGGGAGCTCATTGAGGGCTATGGTGAAAAAGGAAATATTCTCACATAATAACTAAAGAGAAGCTTTGTGAGAAACTGCATTGCCATGTGTGAATGCAACTCTCAGAGTTACACGTTTCTCTTCAGTGATCAGTTTGTTAACACAGTTTTCTGGAAATCTGCAATTAGACACTTCATAGCGCAATGAAGCTTAGGGTGACAAAGGATATACCACAGATGAAAACTAGAAAGAAGCTTTCTTAGAAACTGCCTGGTGATGTGTGAATTCATCTCATAGAGTTACACTTATGTTTCGTGGAGCAGTCCATTAACACTGTCTATGAGGAAACTGAGAAGGGCTTCCTTGCATCGCTTTGAGGCCAACGCTGATAAAGGAAATTTCATGCGTTCAAAACGTGAAAGAAGCTTTCTGAGAAACTTCTTTCTGTTCTGTGAGTTCATCTCACAGACTTATAACTTAGACTTCAGAAAGCAGTTTGCTAACACTCTTTTCGTGGAATCTGGAAAGTGATATTTTGGAGCCCATAGGGGCCCATGGTGAGAGAGGAAATATAGTCACATAAAAAGTAGAGAGAAGCTTTCTGAGAGATTGCTTTCTGATGTGTGACTTCATCACACAGAGTTCCACGCTTCCCTTCTTGGAACAGAATGCTAACACTGTTGTCATGGATTCTGCAAAGGTATATTTGGGAGCTCATTGAGGGCTATGGTGAAAAAGGAAATATTCTCACATAATAACTAAAGAGAAGCTTTCTGAGATACTGCATTGCCATGTGTGAATGCAACTCTCACAGTTACACGTTTCTCTTCAGTGATCAGTTTGTTAAGACAGTTTTCTGGAAATCTGCAATTAGACACTTCATAGCGCAATGAAGCTTACGTGACAAGGATATATCCACAGATGAAAACTAGAAAGAAGCTTTCCTTAGAAACGCCTGGTGATGTGTGAATTCATCTCACAGAGTTACACTTATGTTTCGTGAGCAGTCCATTAACACTGTCTTTGAGGAGAAACTGAAAAGGGCTTCTTGCATCGCTTTGAGGCCTACGCTGATAAAGGAAATTTCATTGTTCAAAACGTGAAAGAAGCTTTCTGAGAAACTTCTTTCTGTTCTGTGAGTTCATCTCACAGACTTATAACTTAGGTTTCAGAAAGCAGTTTGCTAACACTCTTTTTGTGGAATCTGGAAAGTGATATTTGGGAGCCCATAGGGTCCCATGGTGAGAAAGGAAATATCGTCACATATTAAGTAGAGAGAAGCTTTCTGAGAGATTGCTTTCTGATGTGTCATTTCATCACACAGAGTTCCACCCTTCCCTTCTTGGAACAGTTTGCTAACACTGTTGTCATGGATTCTGCAAATGTATATTTGGGAGCTCATTGAGGGCTATGGTGAAAAAGGAAATATTCTCACATAATAACTAAAGAGAAGCTGTCTGAGAAACTGCATTGCCATGTGTGAATGCAACTCTCAGAGTTACACGTTTCTCTTCAGTGATCAGTTTGTTAACACAGTTTTCTGGAAATCTGCAATTAGACACTTCATAGCGCAATGAAGCTTAGGGTGACAAAGGATATACCACAGATGAAAACTAGAAAGAAGCTTTCTTAGAAACTGCCTGGTGATGTGTGAATTCATCTCATAGAGTTACACTTATGTTTCGTGGAGCAGTCCATTAACACTGTCTATGAGGAAACTGAGAAGGGCTTCCTTGCATCGCTTTGAGGCCAACGCTGATAAAGGAAATTTCATGCGTTCAAAACGTGAAAGAAGCTTTCTGAGAAACTTCTTTCTGTTCTGTGAGTTCATCTCACAGACTTATAACTTAGACTTCAGAAAGCAGTTTGCTAACACTCTTTTCGTGGAATCTGGAAAGTGATATTTTGGAGCCCATAGGGGCCCATGGTGAGAGAGGAAATATAGTCACATAAAAAGTAGAGAGAAGCTTTCTGAGAGATTGCTTTCTGATGTGTGACTTCATCACACAGAGTTCCACGCTTCCCTTCTTGGAACAGAATGCTAACACTGTTGTCATGGATTCTGCAAAGGTATATTTGGGAGCTCATTGAGGGCTATGGTGAAAAAGGACATATCCTCACATCATAACAAAGAGAAGCTTTCTGAGAAACTGCATTGCCATGTGTGAATGCAACTCTCAGAGTTACACGTTTCTCTCAGTGATCAGTTTGTTAACACAGTTTTCTGGAAATCTGCAATTAGACACTTCATAGCGCAATGAAGCTTACGGTGACAAAGGATATATCCACAGATGAAAACTAGAAAGAAGCTTTCTTAGAAACTGCCTGGTGATGTGTGAATTCATCTCACAGAGTTACACTTATGTTTCGTGGAGCAGTCCATTAACACTGTCTTTGAGGAATCTGAGAAGGGCTTCCTTGAATCGCTTTGAGGCCTACGCTGATAAAGGAAATTTCATCCGTTCAAAACGTGAAGAAGCTTTCTGAGAAACTCCTTTCTGATCTGTGAGTTCATCTCCCAGACTTATAATTAGACTTCAGAAAGCAGTTGCTAACACTCTTTTCGTGGAATGGAAAGTGATATTTGGGAGCCCATAGGGGCCCATGGTGAGAAAGGAAATATCGTCACATAAAAGTAGAGAGAAGCTTTCTGAGAGATTGCTTTCTGATGTGTGACTTCGTCACACAGAGTTCCACCCTTCCCTTCTTGGAACAGTTTGCTAACACTGTTGTCAGGGATTCTGCAAAGGTATATTTGGGAGCTTTGAGGGCTATGGTGAAAAAGGACATATCCCACATAATAACTAAAGAGAAGCTTTCTGAGAAACTGCATTGCCATGTGTGAATGCAACTCTCAGAGTTACACGTTTCTCTTCAGTGATCAGTTTGTTAACACAGTTTCTGGAAATCTGCAATTAGACACTTCATAGCGCAATGAAGCACGGTGACAAAGGATATATCCACAGATGAAAACTAGAAAGAAGCTTCTTAAAATGCCTGGTGATGTGTGAATCATCTCACAGAGTTACACTTATGTTTCGTGGAGCAGTCCATTAACACTGTCTTTGAGGAAACTGAGAAGGGCTTCCTTGCATCGCTTTGAGGCCTACGCTGATAAAGGAAATTTCATCCGTTCAAAACGGTGAAAGAAGCTTTCTGAGAAACTTCTTTCTGATCTGTGAGTTCTCTCCCAGACTTATAACGTAGACTTCAGAAAGCAGTTTGCTACACTCTTTTCGTGGAATCTGGAAAGTGATATTTGGGAGCCCATAGGGGCCCATGGTGAGAAAGGAAATATCGTCACATAGAGAGTAGAGAGAAGCTTTCTGAGAGATTGCCTTTCTGATGTGTGACTTCGTCACACAGAGTTCCACACTTCCCTTCATTGGAACAGTTTGCTAACACTGGTGTCAGGGATTCTGCAAGGTTATTTGGGAGCTCATTGAGGGCTATGGTGAAAAAGGACATATCATCACATAATAACTAAAGAGAAGCTTCTGAGAAACTGCATTGCCATGTGTGAATGCAACTTCCAGAGTTACAACGTTCTCTTCAGTGATCAGTTTGTTAACACAGTTTTCTGGAAATCTGCAATTAGACACTTCATAGCTCAATGAGCTTACGGTGACAAGGATATATCCACAGATGAAAACTAGAAAGAAGCTTTCTTAGAAACTGCCTGGTGATGTGTGAATTCATCTCACAGAGTTACACTTATTTTCGTGGAGCAGTCCATTAACCTGTCTTTGAGGAAACTGAGAAGGGCTTCCTTGCATCGCTTTGTAGGCCTACGCTGATAAAGGGAAATTTCATCCGTTCAAAACGTGAAAGAAGCTTTCTGAGAAACTTCTTTCTGATCTGTGAGTTCATCTCCCAGACTTATAACTTAGACTTCAGAAAGCAGTTTGCTAACACTCGTTTCGTGAATCTGGAAAGTGATATTTGGGAGCCCATAGGGGCCCATGGTGAGAAAGGAATATTCGTCACAGTAAGAAGTAGAGAGAAGCTTCTGAGAGATTGCTTTCTGAATGTGTGACTTCGTCACACAGAGTTCCACCCTTCCCTTCTTGGAACAGTTTGCTTAACACTGTTGTCAGGATTCTGCAAAGGTATATTTGGGAGCTCATTGAGGGCTATGGTGAAAAAGGACATATCCTCACATAATAACTAAGAGAAGGCTTCTGAGAAACTGCATTGCCATGTGTGAATGCAACTCTCAGAGTTACACGTTTCTCTTCAGTGATCAGTTTGTTAACACAGTTTTTCTGGAAATCGCATTAGACACTTAATAGCGCAATGAAGCTTACGGTGACAAAAGGATATATCCACAGATGAAAACTAGAAAGAAGCTTTCTTAGAAACTGCCTGGTGATGTGTGAATTCATCTCTACAGAGTTACACTGATGTTTCGTGGAGCAGTCCATTAACACGGTCTTTGAGGAAACTGAGAAGGGCTTCCTTGCATCGCTTTGAGGCCTACGCTTGATAAAGGGAAATTTAATCCGTTCAAAACGTGAAAGAAGCTTCTGAGAAACTTCTTTCTGATCGTGAGAGTTCTCTCCCAGACTTATAACTTAGACTTCATAAAGCAGTTTGCTAACACTCTGTTTCGTGGAATCTGGAAAGTGATATTTGGAGCCCATGGGGCCCATGGTGAGAAAGGAAATATCGTCACATAAGAAGTAGAGAGAAGCTTTCTGAGAGATTGCTTTCTGATGTGTGACTTCGTCACACAGAGTTCCACCCTTCCCTTCTTGGAACAGTTTGCTAACACTGTTGTCAGGGATTCTGCAAAGGTATATTTGGAGCTCATTGTGGGCTATGGTGAAAAAGGACATATCCTCACATAATAACTAAAGAGAAGCTTTCTGAGAAACTGCATTGCCATGTGTGAATGCAACTCTCAGAGTTACACGTTTCTCTTCAGTGATCAGTTTGTTAACACAGTTTTCTGGAAATCTGCAATTAGACACTTCATAGCAGCAATGAAGCTACGGTGACAAAGGATATATCCACAGATGAAAACTAGAAAGAAGCTTTCTTAGAAACTGCCTGGTGATGTGTGAATTCATCTCACAGATTACACTATGTTTCGTGGAGCAGTCCATTAACACT